>NW_025422281.1:0-172004 GCF_011764305.1 Mustela putorius furo | reverse complement strand
ATATCCTGAAGGTTCTCCTCAAGGGCTGTAGTTCAGTCCTGCCATACCTATGACCCGAAACATAAGCCGAGACAAACTGTTCCCAAAACAGACCTGGCCTAACACCCTACAGGGTTCGGCCCCCTGGAGCCACCTAGGACCTGTACTTGCCCCTCTCCAGGAAATTCTGTGTGACCATTTTTTTCCCCCCCAGTGGCCACAACCCTACTAATAGGATAAACCTACAAAGAGTCTTAATGCCATCTCCCAATAGTGGGGGTTTACTCCCAGACAAACAGGGAGTTAAAGTAATCTGAGCCCATCCCGCGAACCTACATACAACTTACTAAACTGTAGACTGATGTTCAAGGAGGTAAAAAAGGCACGAAACAGGCCCCTACGCCTAATCTTGATCTTGGTGACCCATTGCTTGGTTTCCCCAGGCATCTCTTTCCTCAGAGTCCGTTGTATTTCATCTCCCTCCATCTGGCTGTGTCTTCTTTACTCCACAACATCAGTACAAATCTCATCTACCCATGGGAAAACTTGCAACTAGGAGCAGCGTGTGAAAGGCACAAAACTCATCTTTAGTAGAACCCTTAATGGAACCCATTTGGTTTGCCACCCAGGAAAGAGCGCTCCATTTCCACGGTCTCCATAGACACAAAACACATTAGGAAAAGGACATTAGGACCCATCCAAAGGTGTCTTGTTGCTAGAGGACAATTTGAATGCGAGGTGGGCTACCCAAGCCATTCATCCTTAAAAACCTTGCTCAAAATCGTTGGCCTGGAGCCAACCTACAGGTCTCATTTGTCCTGCAGAGGAATCTTTTTGCAGTTGGGAGCTTCTCACAACTCCCATCGTGAGAGAACCCCCATGGCCTCGTGATCCCCCCCCCTTCATAAAGGGGCCATCAGGGACATAAGGTCCAAACTGAGTGATCGTCTGATCCTCACCCTGACTTCAGATACACGAGATCTCGGTTCAGGTCTCCAGTTTGTGCCTGCCATGTCCTCACCCAGAAAACCTAAGCCTAGCTTGTGTCCTCAGGCTTCTGTCCACAGACTACTGGCTCACAACCCACCAGTTTGGCAATCCAGAACTACAATGCAGCACTCTACCTGCCCTGCAGATGAAATACATTGCCCTCTGGGGCTACCTAGAAACCCCAAATGAAGATCAACCTGCACGACACTTGGCTATACCCAAAATATATAGGATGACCTGGGCAATAATGCCCTTTGTGACACAGCCTGGGCCTGGACCGCCTAGGCCCACCCAGACAGCTGGCTACAAACTGAGAACATCAGACCCCCCATGGCCTTAGGTCGTTATCCCTTCCCAACTTCAGTTTTCAGGCTTCAGAACCTAGACCTTATCTCCAATCACTGCCCAGGTTTGAGAATGATGCAGAAATCAGAACTCCTTCCCGATGGCACGAAAACTTGTGGTTGGCTTGTTGTCCAACGTTCAGTGTAGTGGAAACCAGTGTGTCCCTTGAGGCCCCGCCATGCTCGCGGTCCAGATAGGTAGCAAACACACATTGTGACCCTCAGCCTTAGCCCAGTCCTCAGGTAAGGCCTTCAGTGGCTGGATGAAGAGATACAGCATATTGGGCTTGCGATGCCCATAGGCCCCAATTTTTAACCATAGTTCGTGTTGTACCTTCACTCTTCCCCCAGGGCTCTGCTTGGAATTCCTCTTTTGGTGGGACACCTGATGTAACAACCCTGAAAGGAGTCGTCCATCCAACAGATTGACAAAAAACAATTGGGATCGGGCCAAATCCACAGAGAGCAAGATTCGTCCATGGCCCATGAGGCCTCCTCGACATTCCACGGCCATCGCTGATACAAAATCCAGAGACAAAAAGCCTAAGCAAGCGCCTCAGACTCGCACTATCTTCATATCCTGAAGATGTCTTCTCATGGTTTGTAGATCGGGCCTGCCATACCTACGTCCCCAAACATAAGCTGAGTTTGTGTTTTCAGACTTCTGTCCTCAAAGTCCTGGGCCACACACCATCCAGGCTGGAGACCCTGGAGCCACACATTAGGACTGTGCCTACCCAATCCATGGGAATTCTGCCCATTCCATTGTCCAAAAAATCGTACAAATTAGGAGAACACTCCAAAGTCCATGAGGCCATCACAATAGTATAGGTCACCCGGGACAAAAAAGGGCAGTCTGACACAAGCTGAGCATCTAAATCCACTCATACCCTAGATGGATGTCCCCAGAGAAGAATATTGAACCAGACAGGACCCTAGGCCAAAATCGGATCCATTGCTTTGGTGTACAAACATGTTTCCTCAAAACCCTGGGTTCCAATACCAGCATTGGGGTTTTCCAGAGGCACCCATCAGGACAAACCTCGTCTCCACAAGGAAACTTGTGCATGGGAGCTATGTCAAAAGCTTAGGAGAATACTTCAGGGTCCCAGTGCCACCACCCCATTCCAAGGCCCTCATGGACACAAACACACATTAGACCAATCCTCAGGAAAGTCCATTTCAACTCAGCCACCCCGGTTGCTCCCGCAGAGCGATCAGATCTAAACTGTCTTGTCGCTAGGAGACAATTGGAATGTGAGGCGGGCTTCCCAGGCATCCATCCTCGAACGTTGGTCTGGACTCATCCATATGTGATGTCCTAGAGCTGTCCAACAGGTCTCAATTGTCCCGCAGAAGGAATCCTAGGAGTGGGCATCCCACCACTCCCAACGTGGGAAACCTGCACGGCCTCGAGATTCAGCTCCCTTTATGAAGGGGCCGTCATGAACAGAAAATCCAAGCTGAGCCAACGTCTGATCCTCGCTCTGACTTCAGATGCATGAGATATTGCTTCAGATCTTCAGGGGGTACATGCCGTGCCCTCGCCATGAAACCCAAGTCTAGCTGTCCCTAGGCCCCAATTTTAACCAGATTTCTGGTTGTCCAATCGCCCCTACCCAGGGCTCTACTCTGGAATCCCTCATTTGGTGGGACCCCTGAGTTTGAAAAGCAAAAACAAAACAAAACAACAACAACAAAAAAAAACTGACTTATTCCATCCCACAGAATGACCCCAAAACTCTTTGGACTGGGCCAAACCCCCAGGGAGTAAGACTCGTCCATTTCCCATGAAGTCACCGGGAATTTCACGACCATGAGTGACACGATAACCAGAGATAAAAACTTGAGCAAGAGCCTCACACTCGCCCTATTTTCATATCCCGAAGAGTTCTCCTCATGGTCTGTAGATCAGTCCTGCCATAACTATGACCCGAAACATAAGCCGAGTTTCTGTTTTCAGACAACTGTCCAAACAGACCTGGCCTACACAGCCTATAGGCTTAGGCCCCTGGAGCCAAGCTGAGGACTGTACTTGCCCTTTCCAAGGAATTCTGTGTGCCCATTCCAATGGCCAAAACGCTACTAATAAGATAAACCTCCAAAGTCCCTGAGGCCATCCCAATAGTGGTGGCTACCCAGGACAAAGAGGAGCAATCTGAGCCCATCTGAGAACTTACCTGCACTCAAACTTGTAGACGGATATCCCCAGTGGTAAAAAGGAACGAACAGGCCCCTAGGCCCTAATCGGATCCATTGCTTTGGTTTCAAGACATCTCTCCTCAGAGGCCTGGATTTCAGTACCAGCATATGACTGTTTCATGACTGACCCATCAGAACAAATCTCATCTACACATGGGAAACTTGCACGTGGGAGCGATGTCAAAGCCTCTGTTTAGTAGAACCCGTCATGGCCCCAGTGCCACCAGGTCATTCCAAGGTATCCATAGACACAAAAACACATTAGGACCCATCCACAGGAGAGTCCATTTCAACTCAGCGTATTCGGTTGCTCCGCGAGATCCAGCAGATCTAACTTGTCTTGTTGCTAGGAGACAATTGGAATGCGAGGTGGCCTACCCCGCCATCCATCCTTAGAACCCTGCCCGGAATCGTTGGACTGGAGCCAACCAACAGGTCTCAATTGTCCTTCAGAAGAATCTTTACAGTTGGGAGCTTCTCACAACTCCCATCGTGAGAAAACACCCATGATCTCGTGATCCCCCCCCCCCTTCATGAAGGGGCCCTCAGGGACATAAGGTCTAAACTGAGTGATTGTCTGATCCTCACCCTGACTTCAGATGCACGAGATCTCGGTTCAGGTCTGTAAATTGTGCCTGCGATGTCCTCAACAGAAACCTAAGCCTACCTTGTGTCTTCAGACTTCCATCCTCAGACTAATGGCCCACAAGCCCTCCAGAATTATAATGCAGCACTCTCCCTGCCCTCCAGAAGAAAAACATTGCATTCTGGGGCTACCCCAGAAACCCCAAATGAAGATCAACTTGCACGCCACTTGGTTGTACCCAAAATATATAGGCTGACTTGGGCAATAATGCCCTTTCTGACAGAGGCTGAGCCTGGACCTCCAGGCTCATCCAAACAGCTGGCCGCTCACTGAGCACATCGGACCAGTCATTGCCTTAGGTCATTATCTCTTCCCAGCCTCGGTTTTCAGGATTTAGAATCTAGACCATATCTCCAATCACTGCCCGTGTTTGAAAATGATGCAGAAATCAGAACTCCTTCCCGATGGCAAGAAACCTTGTGTTAGACTTGTTGTATAATGTTCAGTGTAGGTGGATACCTGTGTGTCCGATGAGACCCCACCATTGCTCGCGGGCCACATAGGTGGCAAACACACATTGTGACCCTCAGCCTTAGCCCAGTCCTCAGGTAAGGCCTCTCAGTGGCTGGATGAAGAGACAGCATATTGGGCTTGCGATGCCCATAGGCCCCAATTTTTAAACCATAGTTCGGGTTGTCCCTTCACTCTTCCCCAGGGCTCTGCTTTGGAATTCCGCTTTTGGTCGGACACCTGAGGTATCAACACTGAAAGGAGTACTCCATCCAGCAGATTGACGGAAAACAATTGGGATAGGGCCAAATCCACGGAGAGCAAGATTCGTCCATGCCCCATGAAGCCTCCTCGACATTCCACGGCCATCGCTGATACAAAATCCAGAGACAAAAGCCTAAGCAAGCGCCTCAGACTCGCACTATCTTCATATCCTGAAGATGTCTTCTCATGGTTTGTAGATCGGGCCTGCCATACCTACGTCCCCAAACATAAGCTGAGTTTGTGTTTTCAGACTTCTGTCCTCAAAGTCCTGGGCCACACACCATCCAGGCTGGGGACCCTGGAGCCACACATTAGAACTGTGCCTTCCCAATCCATGGGAATTCTGCCCATTCCATTGTCCAAAATCGTACAAATTAGGAAAACCCTCCAAAGTCCATGAGGCCATCCCAATAGTATAGGTCACCCGGGACAAAAAGTTCAGTCTGTCACCAGCTGAGCATCTACCTCCACTCATACCCTAGATGGATGTCCCCAGAGAAGAATATTGAACCAGACAGGACCCTAGGCCAAAATCGGATCCATTGCTTTGGTTTACAGGCATGTCTCCTCAAAACCCTGGGTTCCAATACCATAATTGGGGTTTTTCCTGAGGCACCCCATCAGAACAAACCTCGTCTCCACAAGGAAACATGTGCATGGGAGCTATGTCAAAAGCTTAGGAGAATACTTCAGGGTCCCGGTGCCACCGCCCCATTCCAAGGCCCTCATGGACACAAACACACATTAGACCAATCCTCAGGAAAGTCCATTTCAACTCAGCCACCCCGGTTGCTCCCGCAGAGCCATCAGATCTAAACTGTCTTGTCCCTAGGAGACAATTGGAATGCGAGGCTGGCTTCCCAGGCATCCATCCTCGAACGCTGGTCTGGACTCATCCATATGGGATGTCCTGGAGCTGTCCAACAGGTCTCAATTGTCCCGCAGAAGGAATCCTAGGAGGGGGCCTTCCACCACTCCCAACGTGGGAAAACCTCCATGGACTCGAGATTCGGCTCCCATCATGAAGGGGCCGTCATGAACAGAAAATCCAAGCTGAGCCAACGTCTGATCCTCGCTCTGACTTCAGATGCATGAGATATTACTTCAGATCTTCAGGAGGTACATGCCGTACCCTAGTCCCTGAATCCCAAGTCTAGCTTGTTTTCTCAGAATTCCGTCCTCACACTCCTGGCCCCGAAGCCCACAAGTTTGGGCAATACCGGACCATCATTGCAGCACTCTGCCTGCCCTCTAGAAACAAAATATTGCCTAATGAGCTACCCGGAACATTTAAATGAAAATAAACCTACACGGCACTCGAATGTACCCATATTATATAGTCTACCTGGGCAGTAATGCACTGTCTGACACAACCTGAGCCGGGACATCCTGAGCAACACCCAGACACTGACGGCACCCTGAGACCATAAGACCCGCAGTGGCCTTAGGTCATTATTTCTTCCCTACCTAAGTATTCAGGCTTCAGAACCTAGACCTTATCTCCAATCACTCTCCAGGGGTGAGTGTGATGCAGAAATCAGAACTCCTCTTTATCCACGACAAGAAACCTTGTGGTTGCCATGTTGTCCAAGGTTCAGTGTAGGAGAAACAAGCATTCACCCTGAGGTCCCGCCCATTCTTGAGTGCGACGAGGGCATAAACAAGCATTGTGACCCTCAGCATGAGTCCTGTCCTCTAGTAAGTCCTTTCAGTGTCTAGAACATTAGATGCCATAATGCTTTGACATGGCCTAAGCCCCAAATTTAAACCAGATTTCTTTTGTCCAATCGCCCCTACCCAGGGCTCTCCTCTGGAATCGCTCATTTGGTTAGACAACTGAGTTTGAAAAAACAAAACAAAACAAAGCAACAACAACAAAAAAACGGATTTCTTCCATCCCACAGAATGACCCGAAACTCTTTGGACGGGGCCAAACCTCCAGAGAGTAAGACTCGTCCATTTCCATGTTCTCCTTGTGGTCTGTAGATCAGTCCTGCCATACCTATGACCCGAAACATAAGACGAGTCTGTGTTTTCAGACAACTGTCCAAACAACCCTGGCCTACACACCCTACAGGCTCAGGCCCCTGGAGCCAAAACTGACGACTGTTTTTGCCCTCTCCAAGGGAATTGTATGTGCCGATTCCAATGGCCACAACCCTACTAATAGGATAAACCTCCAAAGTCCCTGAGGCCATCGCAATATTTGTGGCTTTCCAGGACAAACAGGGGCAATCTGGGCCCATCTGAGCACCTACCTGCACTCAGACCCCTAGACTGATGTCCCCAGAGGTAAAAAGGAACGAACAGTCCCCTAGGCACCTATCGGATCCATTGCTTTGGTTTCCAGGCATCTCTCCTCAGAGGCCTGGATTTCAATAACAGCATATGGCTGTTTCTTGACTCACCCATCAGAACAAATCTCATCTACACATGGGAAACTTGCACGATGGAGCTGTGTGAAAGCCTCTATTTAGGAGAACCCTTCAGGGCCCCAGTGCCACCGCTTCATTCCAAGGTCTCCATAGACACAAAATCATATTAGGACACATCCACGGGAGAGTCCATTTCAACTCAGCCTCCTCGGTTGCTCCCCCTGATCAGACCAATCTAACCTGTCTTGTTGCTTGGAGACAATTGGAATGCGAGGTGGCCTACCCAGTCATCCATCCTTAGAACGCTGCTCGGAATCGTTGTCCTGGAGCCAACAAACAGATCTCAAAATTGTCGGGCAGAAGAATCTTTGCAGTTGGGAGCTTCACACAACTCCCCACCGTGGGAAAACACCATGGCCTCGTGATCCACCCCCCCCCTTCAATAAGGGGCCATCAGGGACAGACTGTCCAACCAGAGCGATCGTCGGATCCTCGCCCTGACTTCAGATGCACGAGATCTCGATTCAGGTCTGTAGATTGTGCCTGCCATATCCTCACCCAGAAACCTAGGCCTAGCTTGGGTTCTCAGACTTCAGTCCTCAGAATACTGGCCCACAAGCCCTCCAGTTTGACAATCCAGAACTACAATGCAGCACTCTGCCTGACCTTCAGAAGAAAAACATTGCCCTCTGTGGTTAGCCAGAAACCCCAAAATAGAATCAACGGGGCACACCATTCGGCTGTACCCCAAATGTATAGGCTGACATGGGCACTAATGTCCTTTCTGACACAGCCTGTTCCTGGCACAACTGGCCCCACCCAGACAGCTGGCCGCACACTGAGCACATCTGACCTGCCATGGCCTTAGGTCGTCATCTCTTCTCAACCTCGGTTTTCAGGCTCCAGAACCTAGACCTTATCTCCAATCACAGCCCGGGTTTGAAAATGATGCAGAAATCAGAACTCTTTCCCCATTGCAAGACACCTTGTGGTTGGCATGTTGTCCAAGATTTAGTGTAGTTGAAACCAGTGTGGCCCATGAGGCCCCGCCCATGGTTGCGGGCCACATTGGTCACAAACACACATTGTGACCCTCAGCCTGAGCCCAGTCCTCAGGTAAGGCCTTTCAGCGGCTGGATGAGGAGACAGCATATTGGGATTGCCATGCCCCTATGCCCCAATTTTTAACCATAGTTCAGGGTGTCCCTTCACTCTTCCACAGGGCTCTGCTTTGGAATTCCTCTTTTGGTGGGACACCTGAGGTAACAAACCTGAAAGGAGTCCTCCCATCGCACAGATTGACGAAAAACAATTGGGATCGGGCCAAGTCCACAGAGAGCAAGATTCGTCCATGGCCCTAGAGCCCTCTCCAACATTCCACGGCCATCGCTGAAACAAAATCCATAAACAAAAGCCTGAGCGTGCGCCTCAGATTCGCTCATTCTTCATATCCTGAGGAATTCTTCAGATAAGAACCTACACGGTACTCGATGCACCCAAAATATATAGTATAACCTGGGCACTAATGCACTGTCTGACAACCTGAGCCCGGACCTCGTGATTAACACCCAGAGAGCAGATCGCACACTGAGCACATCAGACCCGCCATGGCCTTAGGTCATCATCTCTTCCCTACCTCAGTTTTCAGGCTTCAGAACCTAGACCTTATCTCCAATCACTGCCCAGCGGTGACTGTGATGCAGAAATCAGAACTCTTCCTTAACCATGGCAAGAAACCTTGTGGTCGGCATGCTGTCCAAAGTTCAGTGTAGGAGAAACCAGCATTCACCTTGAGGCCCCGCCCATTCTTGAGTGCGATGAGGGCATAAACACGCATTGTGACCCTCAGCGTGAGTCCTGTCCTCTAGTACGTCCTCTCAGTGGCTGGACCATTAGATGTCATAATGGGCCTGACAAGTCCCGTAGACAGATGTGCCCAGAGAAAAAAGGATCGAACAAGCCCCTAGGCACCTATCGGATCCATTGCTTTGGTTTCCAGGCATCTCTCCTCAGAGGCCTGGATTTCAATAACAGCATATGGCTGTTTCTTGTCTCACCCATCAGAACAAATCTCATCTACACATGGGAAACTTGCACGATGGAGCTGTGTGAAAAGCCTCTCTTTAGGAGAACCCTTCAGGGCTCCAGTGCCACTGCTTCATTCCAAGGTCTCCATGGACACAAAATCATATTAGGACACATCCACTGGAGAGTCCATTTCAGCTCAGCCTCCTCGGTTGCTCCCCCAGATCAGGCAGATATAACCTGTCTTGTTGCTTGGAGACAATTGGAATTCGAGGTGGGCTACCCAGCCATCCATCCTTAGAATCCTGCTCAGAATCGTTGTCCTTGAGCCAACCAAAAGTTCTCAATTGAACTGCAGAAAAAAATCTTCTTTGCAGTTGGGAGCTTCTCACAACTCCCATCATGGGAAAACATCCATGGCCTCGTGATCCACCGCCCCTTCAAGAAGGGGCCATCAGGGACAGAATGTCCAACCTGTGCAATCGTCTGATCCTCGCCCTGACATCAGATGCACGAGATCTCGATTCAGGTCTGTAGATTGTGCCTGCGATATCCTCACCCAGAAACCTAGTCCTAACTTGGGTTCTCAGACTTCCGTCCTCAGACTACTGGCCCACAAGCCCTCCAGTTTGGCAATCCAGAACTACAATGCAGCACTCTGCCTGTTCTCCAGAAGAAAAACATTGCCCTCTGGGGCTACCCAGAAACCCCAAATGAGATTCAACCTGCACGCCATTCGGCTGTACCCCAAATATATAGGCTGACCTGGGCACTATTGCCCTTTCTGACACAGCCTGAGCCTGGACCTCCTGGCCCCACACAGACAGCTGGCCGCACACTGAGCACATCGGACCCGCCATGGCCTTAGTTCGTCATCTCTTCTCAACCTCGGTTTTCAGGCTTCAGAAACTAGACCTTATCTCCAATCACGGCCCGGGTTGGAAAATGATGCAGAAATCAGAACTCTTTCCCCATTGCAAGACACCTTGAGGTTGGCATGTTGTCCAAGATTTAGTGTAGTTGAAACCAGTGTGGCCCATGAGGCCCCGCCCATGCTTGCGGGCCACATTGGTCACAAACACACATTGTGACCCTCAGCCTGAGCCCAGTCCTCAGGTAAGGCCTCTCAGCGGCTGGATGGAGAGACAGCATATTGGGATTGCCATGCCCCTAGGCCCCAATTTTTAACCATAGTTCGGTGTGTCCCTTCACTCTTCCCCAGGGCTCTGCTTTGGAATTCCTCTTTTTTTGGTGGGACACCTGAGGTAACAAACCTGAAAGGAGTCCTGCCCATCGCACATATTGACGAAAAACAATTGTGATCGGGCCAAGTCCACAGAGAACAAGATTCGTCCATGGCCCTAGAGGCCTCTCCAACATTCCACGGTCATCGCTGAAACAAAAAATCCAGAAACAAAAGCCTGAGCGTGCGCCTCAGATTCGCTCATTCTTCATAACCTGAGGAGTTCTTCAAATAAGAACCTACACGGCACTCGATGCACCCAAAATATATAGTCTAACCTGGGCACTAATGCACTGTCTGACAACCTGAGCCCGGACCTCGTGACCAACACCCAGACAGCTGACCGCACACTGAGCACATCAGACCCGCCATGGCCTTAGTTCATCATCTCTACCCTACCTCAGTTTTCAGGCTTCAGAACCTAGACTTTATCTCCAATCACTGCACAGGAGTAACTGAGATGCAGAAATCAGAACTCTTCCTTACCCATGGCAAGAAACCTTGTGGTCGGCATGTTGTCCAACGTTCAGTGTAGGAAAAACCAGCATTCACCCTGAGGCCCCGCCCATTCTTGAGTGCGACGAGGGCATAAACACGCATTGTGACCCTCAGCGTGAGTCCTGTCCTCTAGTACGTCCTCTCAGTGGCTGGATCATTAGATGTCATAATGGGCTTCACATGTCCCTAGGCCCCAATTTTTAACCAGATTTCTGGTTGTCCAGTGGCCCCTCCCCAGGGCTCTACTCTAGAATCCCTCATTTGGTGGGACGCCTGAGGTTGAAAAACAAACAAAACAAATCAACAACTACAGAACAACGGACTTCTTCCATCCCACAGAATGACCCAAAACTCTTTGGACGGGGCCAAACCCCCAGAGAGTAAGACTCGTCCATTTCCCATGAAGTCACCCGGAAATTTCACGACCATGAGTGACACGATATCCAGAGACAAAAACTTGAGCAAGAGCCTCACACTCGCCCTTTTTTCATATCCCGAAGGGTTCTCCTCATGGTCTGTAGATCAGTCCTGCCGTACCTATGACCCAAAACATAAGCCGAGTTTGTGTTTTCAGACAACTGTCCAAACATCCCTGGCCTACACACCCTACAGGCTCAGGCCCCTGGAGCCAAACCTGACGACTGTGCTTGCCCTCTCCAAGGGAATTGTATGTGCCCATTCAAAAGGACACAAAACCTTCTAATAGGATAAACCTCCAAAGTCCCTGAGGCCATTCCAATATTTGTGGCTTCCCAGGACAAATAGGGGCAATCTGGGCCCATCTGAGCACCTACCGGCACTCAGACCCGTAGACTGATGTCCCCAGAGGTAAAAGGAACGAACAGGCCCCTAGGCACCTATCGGATCCATTGCTTTGGTTTTCAGGCATCTCTCCTCAGAGGCCTGGATTTCAATAACAGCATATGGCTGTTTCTTGACTCACCAACCAAAACAAATCTCATCTACACATGGGAAACTTGCACGATGGAGCTGTGTGAAAGCATCTCTTTAGGAAAACCCTTCAGGGCCCCAGTGAAACCACTTCATTCCAACGTCTCCATAGACACAAAATCATATTAGAACACATCGACGGGAGAGTCCATTTCAACTCAGCCTCCTCGGTTGCTCCCCCAGATCCAGCAGATCTAACCTGTCTTGTTGCATGGAGACAATTGGAATGCGAGGTGGGCTACCCAGCCATCCATCCTTAGAACCCTGCTCGGAATCGTTGTCCTGGAGCCAACCAGCAGGTCTCAATTGTCCTGTAGAAGAATCTTTGCAGTTTGTAGCTTCTCACAACTCCCATCGTGGGAAAACCCACATGGCCTCGTGATCCACCCCCCCTTCAAGAAGGGGCCATCAGGGACAGAATGTCCAACCTGAGCGATAGTCTGACCCTCGCCCTGACTTCAGATGCACGAGATCTCGATTAAGGTCTGGAGATTGTGCCTGCCATATCCTTACCCATAATCCTAGGCCTAGCTTGGGTTCTCAGTCTTCCGTCCTCAGACTACTGGCCCACAAGCCCTCCAGTTTGGCAATCCAGACTACAATGCAGCACTCTGCCTGCACTCCAGAAGAAAAACATTGCCCACTGGGGCTACCCAGACACCCCAAATCAGGATCAACCTGCACGCCATTCGGCTGTACCCCAAATATATAGGCTGACCTGGGCACTAATGCCCTTTCTGACACAGCCTGAGCCTGGACCTCCTGGCCCCACCCAGACAGCTGGCCGCACACTGAGCACATCGGACCCGCCATGGCCTTAGGTCGTCATCTCTTCTCATCCTCGGTTTTCAGGACTCAGAACCTAGACCTTATCTCCAATCACGGCCCGGGTTTGAAAATGATGCAGAAATCAGAACTCTATCCCCATGGCAAGAAACCTTGTGGTTGGCATGTTGTCCAATGTTCAATGTAGTTGAAACCAGTGTGGCCCATGAGGCCCCGCCCATGCTTGCGGGCCACATTGGTCACAAACACACATTGTGACCCTCAGCCTGAGCCCAGTCCTCAGGTAAGGCCATCTCTACCCTACCTCAGTTTTCAGGCTTCAGAACCTAGAACTTATCTTCAATCACTGCCCAGGGGTGACTGTGATGCAGTAATCAGAACTCTTCCTTACCCATGGGAAGAAACCTTGTGGTTGGCTGTTGTCCAACTTTCAGTGTAGGAGAAACCAGCATTCACCCTGAGGCCCCGTCCATTCTTGAATGCGACGAGGGCGAAAACACGCATTGTGAACCGCAGCGTGAGTCCTGTCCTCTAGTACGTCCTCTCAGTGGCTGGAACATTAGATGTCATAATGGGCTTGACATGTCCCTAGGCCCCAATTTTTAGCCAGATTTCTGGTTGTCCAGTCGCTCCGCCCAAGCGTCTACTCTAGAATCCCTCATTTGGTGGGACACCTGAGGTTGAAAAACAAAACAAAACAAATCAACAACAAGAGAGCAACGAACTTCTTCGATCCCACAGAATGACCCCAACTCTTTGGACGGGGCCAAACCCCCAGAGAGTAAGACTCATCCATTTCCCATGAAGTACCCGGACATATAAGGACCATGAGTGACACGATATCCAGGAACAAAAACTTGAGCAGAGCCTCACAATCGCCCTTTTTCATATCCCGAACAGTTCTCCTCATGGTCTGTAGATCAGTCCTGCCATACCTATGACCCGAAACATAAGCCGAGTTTGTGTTTTCAGACAACTGTCCAAACAGCCCTGGCTTACAGACCCTACAGGCTCCGGCCCCTGACACAAACCTGACGACTGTGATAGCCCTATCCAAGGGAATTGTATGTGCCCATTCCAATGGCCACAAACTTACTAAGAGTATAAACGTCCAAAGTGCCTGAGGCCATCCCAATATTTGTGGCATCCCAGGACAAATGGGGCAATCTGGGCCCATCTGAGCACCTACCGGCGCTCTGCCCCATAGTCTGATATGCCGAGAATTATAAAGGAACGAACAGGCACCTATGCACCTATCGGATCCATTGCTTTGTTTTCCAGGCATCTCTCCTCAGAGGTCTGGATTTCAATAACAGCATACGGCTTTCTTGATTCACCCATCAGAACAAATCTCATCTGCACATGGGAAACTTGCACGATGGAGCTATGTGAAAACCTCTCTTTAGGAGAACCCTTCAAGGCCCCAATGCCACCGCTTCATTCCAAGGTCTCCATAGACACAAAATCATATTAGGACACATCCACGGGAGAGTCCATTTCAACTCAGCCTCCTCGGTTGCTCCCCTAGGTACAGCAGATGTATCCTGTCCTGTTGCTTGGAGACTATTGGAATGCGAGGTGTCCTCCCAACCATCCATCCTTAGAACCCTGCTCGGAATCGTTGTCGTGGATCCATCCAACCAGTCTCAATTGTCCTGCAGAAGAATCTTTGCAGTTGGCAGCTTCTCACAACTCCCATCGTGGGAAAACCCCCATGGCCTCGTGATCCACCGCCCTTTCAAGAAGGGGCCATCAGGGACAGAATGTCCAACCTGAGCGATCATCTGATCCTCGCCCTGACTTCAGATGCACGAGAACTTAATTGAGGCCTGTAGATTGTGCCTGCCCATATCCTCACCAGAAACCTAGGCCTAGCTTGGGTTCTCAGACCTCCGTCCTCAGAAACTGGCCCACAATCCCTCCAGTTTGGCAATCCAGAACTACATTGCAGCACTCTGCCTGCCCTCCAGAAGAAAAACATTGCCCTCTGGAGCTACCCAGAAACCCCAAATGAGGATCAACCTGCACGACATTCAGCTGTACCCCAAATATATAGGCTGACCTGGGCACTAAAGCCCTTTCTGACACAGCCTGAGCTTGGACCTCTTGGCCCCACCCAGACAGCTGGCCGCACACTGAGCACATCGGACCCGCCATGGCCTTAGGTCGTCATCTCTTCTCAACCTCGGTTTTCAGGCTTCAGTACCTAGACCTTATCTCCAATCACGGCCCGGGTTTTAAAATGATGCAGACATCAGAACTCTTTCCCCATGGCAAGATACCTTGTGGTTGGCATGTTGTCCAAGGTGCAGTGTAGTTGATACCAGTGTGGCCCATGAGGCCCCGCCCATGCTTGCGGGCCACATTGGTCACAAACACACATTGTGACCCCTCAGCCTGAGCCCAGTCCTCAGGTAAGGCCTCTCAGTGGCTGGATGGAGAGACAGCATATTGGGCTTGACAGGCCCCTAGGCCCCAATTTTTACCCGTAGTTCGGGTTGTCCCTTCGCTTCATCTGGGCTCTGTTTTGGAATTCCTCTTTTGGAGGGACACCGGAGGTAACAAACCTGAAAGAAGTCCTCCCATCCAACAGATTGACGAAAAAAAACAATTGGGATCAGGCCAAATCCACAGAGAGCAAGATTCGTCCATGGCCCATGACGCCTCCCCAACATTCCACGGCCATCGCTGTTACAAAACCCAGAGACAAAAGCCTGAGCACGCGCCTCAGACTCACTCATTCTTCATATCCTGAACAGTTCTTCAGAAAAGAAACTACACGGCACTCTAAGGCACCCAAAATATATAGTCTAACCTGGGCACTAATGCACTGTCTGGCAACCTGAGCCCGGACCTCGTGACCAACACCCAGACAGCTGACCACACACTGAGCACATCAGACCCGCCATGGCCTTAGGTCATCATCTCTTCCCTACCTCAGTTTTCAGGCTTCAGAACCTAGACCTTATCTCCAATCACTGCCCAGGGGTGACTGTGATGCAGTAATCAGAACTCTTCCTTACCCATGGCAAGAAACCTTGTGGTTGGCATGTTGTCCAACTTTCAGTGTAGGAGAAACCAGCATTCACCCTGAGGCCCCGCCCATTCTTGAGTGCGACGAGGGCAAAAACACGCATTGTGACCCTCAGCGTGAGTCCTGTCCTCTAGTACGTCCTCTCAGTGGCTGGACCATTAGATGTCATAATGGGCTTGACATGTCCCTAGGCCCCAATTTTTAACCAGATTTCTGGTTGTCCAGTCGCCGCACCCCAGGGCTCTACTCTGGAATCCCTCATTTGCTGGGACACCTGAGGTTAAAAAAAAAAAAAAAAATCAACAACAACAGAACAACGGACTTCTTCCATTCCACAGAATGACCCCAAACTCTTTGGACGGGGCAAAAACCCCAGAGAGTAAGACTCGTCCATTTCCCATGAAGTCACCCGGAAATTTCACGACCATCACTGAACGATATCCAGAGACAAAATCTTGAGCAAGAGCCTCACATTCGCACTTTTTTAATATCCCGAAGCGTTCTCCTCATGGTCTGGAGATCAGTCCTGCCATACCTATAACGCGAAACATAAGCCGAGTTTGTGTTTTCAAACAACTGTCCAAACAGCCGTGGCCTACACATCCTACAGGCTGAGGCCCCTGGAGCCACCCCCCTGACGACTGTGCTTGCCCTCTCCAAGGAAATTGTATGTGTCCATTCCAATGGCCACAACCCTACTAAGAGGATAAATCTCCAAGTCTCTGAGGCCATCCGAATATTTGTGGCTTCCCAGGACAAACAGGGGCAATCTGGGCCCATCTGAGCCCCTACCGGCACTCAGACCCGTAGACTGATGTCCCCAGAGGTAAAAAAAAAGGAAAGAACAGGCCCCTAAGCACCTATTGGATCCATTGCTTTTGTTTCCAGGCATCTCTCCTCAGAGGCCTGGATTTCAATAACAGCATATGGCTGTTTCTTGACTCACCCATCAGAACAATTCTCATCTAAACATGGGAAACTTGCACGATGGAGCTGTGTGATAGCCTCTCTTTAGGAGAACCTTTCAGGGCCCCAGTGCCACCGCTTCATTCTAAGGTCTCCATAGACACAAAATCATATTAGGACACATCCACGGGAGAGTCCATTTCAACTCAGCGTCCTCGGTTGCTACCCATATCCAGCAGATCTAACGTGTATTGTTGCTTGGAGACAATTGGAATGCGAGGTGGGCTACCCAGCCATCCATCCTTAGAACCCTGCTCGGAATTGTTGTCCTGGAGCCAACCAACAGGTCTCAATTGTCCTGCAGAAGAATCTTGCAGTTGGGATCATCTCACAACTCCCATCGTGGGAAATTCACCATGGCCTCGTTATCCACCCCCCGCTTCAAGATGGGGCCATCAGGGACAGAATGTCCAACCTGAGCGATCGTCTGATCCTCGCCCTGACTTCACATGCACGAGATCTCGATTAAGGTCTGAAGATTGTGCCTGCCATTTCCTCAAACAGAAACCTAGGCCTAGCTTGGGTTCTCAGACCTCCATCCTCAGAATACTGGCTCACAAGCCCTCTAGTTTGGTAATCCAGAACTACAATGCAGCACTCTGCCTGCCCTCCAGAAGAAAAACATTGCCCTCTGGGGCTACCCAGAAACCCCAAATGAGGATCAACCTGCACGCCATTCGGCTGTACCCCAAATACATAGGCTGACCTGGGCACTAATGCCCTTTCTGACACAGCCTGAGCCAGGACCTCCTGGCCCCACCAAGACAGCTGGCCACACACTGAGCACATCTGACCCGCCATGGCCTTAGGTCGTCATCTCTTCTCAACCTCGGTTTTCAGTCTTCAGAACCTAGACCTTTGCCCCAATCACAGCCCGGGTTTGAAAATGATGCAGAAATCAGAACTCTTTCCCCATGGCAAGAAACCTTGTGGTTGGCATGTTTTCCAAGGTTCATTGTACTTGAAACCAGTGTGGCCCATGAGGCCCCGCCCATTTTGCGAGCCACATTAGTCACAAACACACATTGTGACCCTCAGCCTGAGCCCAGTCCTCAGGTAAGGCCTCTCAGTGGCTGGATGGAGAGACAGCATATTGGGCTTGACAAGCCCCTAGGCCCCAATTTATAACCATATTTCGGGTTGTCCCTTCACTCTTCCCCAGTGCTCTGCTTTGGATTTCCTCTTTTTGTGGGACACCTGAGACAACAAACCTGAAAGGAGTCCTCCCATCCCACAGATTGACGAAAAACAATTGGCATCGGGCCAAATCACAGAGAGCAATATTCGTCCATGGCCCATGAGGCCTCCCCAACAATCCATGGCCAAGGATGATACAAAATCCAGAGACAAAAGCCTGAGCACGCGCCTCAAACTCGCTCATACTTCATATCCTGAAGAATTCTTCAGATAAAACCTACACGGCACTCTAAAGCACCCAAAATATATAGTCTAACCTGGGCACTAATGCACTGTCTGACAACCTGAGCCCGGATCTCGTCAACAACACCCAGACAGCTGACCGCACACTGAGCACATCAGACCCGCCATGGCCTTAGGTCATCATCTCTTCCCTACCTCAGTTTTCAGGCTTCAGAACCTAGAACTTACCTCCAATCACTGCCCCTGGGTGACTGTGATGCAGAAATCAGAACTCTTCCTTACCCATGGCAAGAAACCTTGTGGTTGGCATGTTGTCCAACGTTCAGTGTAGGAGAAAACAGCATTCACCCTGACGCCCCGCCCATTCTTGAGTGCGACGAGGGCAAAAACACGCATTGTGACCCTCAGCGTGAGTCCTGTCCTCTAGTACGTCTTCTCAGTGGCTGGAACATTAGATGTCATAATGGGCTTGACATGTCCCTAGGCCCCAATTTTTAACCAGATTTCTGGTTGTCCAGTCTCCCCTTCCCAGGGCTCTACTCTGGAATCCCTCATTTGGTGGGGCACCTGAGGTTGAAAAACAAAACAAAACAAATCAACAACAACAGAACAACGGACTTTTTCCATCCCACAGAATGACCCCAAACTCTTTGGACGGGGCGAAACCACCAGAGAGTAAGACTCGTCCATTTCCCATGAAGTCACCCGGAAATTTCACGACTATGAATGACACGAAATCCAGAGACAAAAACTTGAGCAAGAGCCTCACACTCGTCCTTTTTTCATATCCCGAAGAGTTCTCCTCATGGTCTGTAGATCAGTCCTGCCATACCTATGACCCAAAACATAAGCCGAGTTTGTGTTTTCAGACAACTGTCCAAACAGCCCTGGCCTACACACCCTACAGGCTCAGGCCCCTGGAGCCAAACATGAAGACTGTGCTTGCCCTCTCCAAGGGAATTGTATGTGCCCATTCCAATGGCCACAACCCTACTAATGGAATACAACTCCAAAGTCCCTGAGGCCATCCCAATATTTGTGGCTTCCCAGGACAAACAGGGGCAATCTGGGCCCATCTGATCACCTACCGGGACTCAGACACGTAGACTGCTGTCCCCAGAGGTAAAAAGGAACGGACAGGCCCATAGGCACCTATCGGATCTATTGCTTTGGTTTCCAGGCATATCTCCTTAGAAATCCTTAGAACCCTTAGAACCCTGCTCTTGCGTATTTCCTTATGGGATATCCTTGAGCCATCCAACAGGTTTCGACTGTCCCATAGGAGTCCTTGTTCATGGGTCACCTCACAACTCATATCATGGAAAGCTTCCAAGGTCACATGATGCCCCCAATCTTCATGAAGTCGGACCATGGAAAGAAACTCCAACCTGAGCCAACGGCTGATCTTCGCCTTGACTTCAGATGCACGAGATCTAGATTAAGCTCTTCAGAGTGCACCTGCTGTGCCCTCACCCCAAAACCTAAGCACATAGCTAGTGTTCTCAGAATTCCGTCCTCACTCTCCTGGACCACACGCCCTTCATTTTCGGATTTCCGATGACACAGTGCTGCACTCTGCCTGCCCTCTAGAAGAAAAACGTTGCCCTATGGGTCTACCCAGAAACCGCAAATGAGGATAAACCTGCATGCCACTCAACTGTACACCAATTATATAGTCTACCCTGTGCACTAATACCCTGTCTGACACAACCTGAGGCCTGAATTCCCAACCGACACCCAGACAGCTTGCCGTACACTGAGAACATCTGAACCGCCATGGCCTTAGGTTGCCATCTCTTTCCAACCTGGTTTTCAGGCTACAGAAACCTAGACCTTATCTCTACTCATTTCCCATGGGTGAACGTGATGCAGAAATCATAACTCCTCCTTCCCTCTCGCCAGAATCTTGTGGTTGGCATCTTATCCAAAGTTCAATGTAGGACCCCTGTAGGGCCTACAGGAGTAGTAGTAGGGCCCCTGAGGGTAGTGTAGGGTCCCTGAGGCCCTGCCCATGCTTAAGAGCTGTGGTGGGCACAAACACACATTGGGACCCTCAGTTTGAACCCTGTCCTCAAGTAAAGCTTCTCAGTGGGTGGACCATGAGCCCACATATGGGCCCTGCCATGCCGCAAGTCACCCAATCTTAACCAGATTTAGAGACATCTAGTCACCCCTACTCAGGGCTCTGCTCTGGAATCCCTCTTTGGTGGGACATTTGAGGTAGGTAAACAGAGAAAGGATTCCTCCCACCCACAGAATGACCCCAATCACTTGGGATCAGGCCATCCCCAGAGAGAAAGACTCCTCCATGGCCCATGAGGCCAGCCCGACATTCCACAGCCACTATTGACACAAAATCCAGAGACATAAGCCTCACCCTTAGGTCATAGCCCAAAAAATTTCTCCTCATAGTCTGTAGATCGGGCCTGCCATACCTACGTCCACAAACCGTGTTTTCAGACTTCTATCCTGACATCCCTGTCCCACACACACCCTCCAGGCTGAGGCCCCTGGAGCCACACCTCAGGACTGTGCCTGCCCTCTCCAAGGAAATTCTTCCCATTCCATTGGCCACAACCCTACAGATTAGGAGAAACCTCCAAAGTCCCAGAGGCCATTCCAATAGTGTAGGCCGCCCAGTACAAAGAGGGGTGATCTGTCACAAGCTGAGCAACGACCTCAACTCACCCGTAGACAGATATCCCAAGAGAAAGGTATTAAACTGGAGAGGCCCATAGAACGTAATTGGTTCCATTGCTTTTGTTTCTAAGCATCTCTCCTCAGAGGCCTGTTTTCCAATACCAGCATATGGGGGATTCCAGAGATACCAATCAGAACAAATCTTGTCTCCACATGGGAAACTTATCCTTTGGAGCTCTGTAAAAACCTCCAGTTAGGAGAAACCTTCAGGTAACCGGAGCCACCGCCCTATTCCAAGGTCTCCATGGACACTAACCCGCATTATGACCATTCGGCAGGAGAGTACATTTCTACTCAGCCCAGGTGATTACTCCCCCAGAGCCAGAATATCAAACCTGCCTTGTCGCTAGGAGACAACTGGAATGCAAAGTAGACTCTCTAGGCTTCCATCGTTGGAATCCTGCTTTGGCGCCGTTCCATATGGGATGTCCTGGGAGCCTTCCAACAGGTCTTGACTGTCCTGCAGAAGGAATCCTTGCAGATTGGAGCATCTCACAACTCCTATCGTGGGAAAACCTACATGGCCTCATGAGATGCTCCCCTTTATAAAGGGGCCATCATGGACAGAAACTCCAACCTGAGCCAACTTCTGATCCATTGCTTTGGTTTCTATGTATCTCTCCTCAGAGGCCTGGTTTCCAATATCAGAATATGGGGGTTTCCTAAGGAAACAATCAGAACAGATCTCATCTCCACATGAGAAACTTGCTCTTTGGAGCTGTGTCAATACCTCAGGTTAGGAGCATCCTTCAGGGCGCTGGCACCATGGCCCAATTCCAAGGTCTCCAAGGACACAAACTTACATTATGATCCATCCTCAGGAGAGTCCATTTCAAATCCACCCCCTCGGCTGCTCACCCAGAGCCAGCAGATCAAACCTGCCTTGTCACTAGGAGACAGTTGGAATGCGAGGTGGGCTGCCCAGGCATCCATCCTTAGAACCCTGCTCTGGAGAATTTCTTTATGGGACGTCTTGAATCCAACCAACCTGTCTTGACTGTCTCGCAGAATGAATCCTTGTGGTTTGAAGCATCACACAATCCCACTGTGAGAAAACCTCCATTTCCTCATGATGCCCCACACCTTCATAAATGGGCCATCATGGACAGAAACTCCATCCTAAGCCAAAGTCTGATCCGCGCCCTGAATTCAGAAGCATGAGATCTCGATTCAGCACTTGAGAGTGTGCCTGCTGTGCCCTCGCCCCGAAACCGAGGCCTAACTTGTGTTAGCAGACTTCCGTCTTCACAATCCTGGCCACACCCCTCCAGTGTGGCAATTCTGGAGACACAATGCAGCACTCTGCCTGCCCTCCAGAAGAAAAATGTTGCCCTATAGGGCTAACCAGAAACGCCAAATGAGTAACAACCTGCATGCCACTCGACCATACCCCAATTATACAATCTAGCCTGTGCACTAAAGCCCTGTCTGACACAGCCTGAAGGCAGACCTCCAGTCCAACACCCAGACAGCTGGCCGTACACTGAGCATATCAAACCCACAATGGCTTTCGGCCATCATCTCTACCCAACCTCAGTTTTCACCTTCAGAACCTAGACCTTATCTCCACTCACTGCTCAGGAGTGATCGTGATACAAGAATCAGAACTTCTCTTTCGCCATGGAAAGAAACCTTGTGGTTGGCATGTTGTCCAACGTTCATTGTAGGAGAAAGCAGCATGGACTATGAGGCCCCACCTATCCCTGAGGGCTACAATTTGCACAAACACACATTGGGACCCTCAGCGTGAGCCCTATCCTCATGTAAAGCCTCTAAGTGACTGGAACAAAGGCCCACATATGGGGCTTGCCAAGCCCCTAGTCCCCCAATCTCAAACCAGAGTTAGAGATGTCTAGTCACCCCTACTCAGGGCACTGCTCTGGAATCCCTCTTTGGTGGGACACCTGAGGTTAAAAAAAGAAATACATAAAGGACTCTTCCAATCCACAGAATAATCCCAACCACTTGGGATCAGGCCAAATCACCAGAGAAAGACTTGTCCATGGCCCTTGAGGACACCCCGACATTCCACGGCCACCATAGGCACAAAATCCAGAGACAAGAGCCTGAGCAAACGCCACATACTCGCCCTTTGTTCATAGCCCGGAAAAATTCTCACGGTCTGTAGATCGAGCCTTCATACATACATCCCCAAACCTAAGCTGAGTTTGTGTTTTCAGACTTCTGTCCCCACAGTCCTGGCCCACACACCATCCAAGCTGGGGCCCCTGGAGCCACACCTGAGGACTGTGGCTTCCTTCTCCAAGTGAATTCTGCCATTTCCATTGGCCAAAACCCTATAGATTAGGAGAAACCTCCAAACACCCCGAGGCCATCCCAATAGTGTTGGATGCCCAGGACAAACAGGGATGATCTTTCACAAGTTAGGAAACTACCTCCACTCAGACCCAGAGACAGATATCCCCATAGAATAAGATTGAACTGGACAGGCACTTAGGCCCTAATCAGATCCATTGCTTTTGTTTCCAGGCATCTCTCCTCAGAGGCCTGGTTACCAATACGAGCATATGGGGGATTACTGAGGCACTCATAGAAAAATCTCGTCTCCACATAGGAAATGTACTCTTTGGAGCTCTATAAAAACCTCTGTTTAGGAGAATCTTTCAGGGCCCCGGTTCAAGCGCCCCATTCCAAGGTCTCCATGGACTTAAACCCACATTATGATCTATCCTCGGTAGAGTCCATGTCAACTCATCCCCCTTGGTTTCTCCCCCAGGGCGTGCAGATCAAACCTGCCTTGTTGCTAGGAGACAACTAGAATGGGAGGCGGGCTGGCCAGGCATCCATCCTTAGAACCCTACTCTGGAGTCGTTCCATATGGGACATCCTAGAGCCATCCAACAGGTCTCAAGTGTCCCACAGAAGGAATCTTTGCAGTCTGGTGCATCTCACAACTCCCATTGTGGGAAAATCTTCATGGCCTCTTGAGACGCTCCACTTTATAAAGGGGCCATCATGGACAGAATCTCCAACCTGAGCAAACGTCTGATATTCGCCCTGGCTTCAGGTGCATGAGATCTTGATTCAGCTCTGCAGAGTGTGCCTTCTGTGCCCTCACCCCAAAAAACTAAGCCTAGCTTGTGTTCTCAGACTACCGTCCTCACACCTGGCCCAAAAGCCCTACAGTTTGGCAATACTGGGGCCACAATGCAGCACTCTGCCTGCCCTCCAGAAGAAAAACGTTGCCTTATGGAGCTACCTAGAAACCCGAATGAGGATCAACTGAACGCCAATCGACTGCATCCCAAATATACAGTCTACCCTGTCTAATGCCCTGTCTGACACAGCATGAGCCCACATCTCCAGACCTACGCTCAACAGCTAGCCACACACTGAGCTCATTGTACCCATCAGGTCCTTAGGTCTTCATCTCTTCCCAACCTCGGTTTTCGGGTTTCAGAACCTAGACCTAAACTCCAATCACTGTCCAGGGGTGTACGTGATGCAGAAATCACAACTCTTCCTTCGCCATGGCCGGAAACCTTGTGGTTGGCATATTCTCCAACGTTCAGTGTAGGAGAATCCAGCGTGGCCCATGAGGCCCTTCCCATGCTTGAGGGCCTTGTTGGGCACAAATAGGCATTGTGACCCTCAGCATGAGCCCTGTCCTCAAGGAAGACCTCTCAGTGTCTGAATCAGGAGCCCACATATAGGACTTGCCATGCCCCTAGTCCCCCAAACTTAAACAGAGGTGGGGTTATCCACTTGTCCCTCCCCAAGGACTCTGCTCTGGAATCCCTCTTTTATTGGCACACATGAGGTACATAAAATAAAATAAAAAACAGAAAGGACACCTCCCATCCCACAGAATGTACCCAAACTCTTGGGATTGGGTCCAATCCGCAGAGAAGGAAAGCTGTCCACAACCCATGAGGCCACGCCAGCATTCGACCCACATTGTTGACCCAAATCCAGAGACAAAACCTGAGCAAGCACCTTAAACTCACCCTTTTTTCATATCCCGAAGTGTTATCACGGTCTGTAGATTGGTCGTGCCATACCTATGTCCCCAATCCTAAGCGGAATTTGTGTTTTCAGATTTCTGTCCCCACAGGCCTGGCCCACACACCCTCAAGGCTGGGCCCCTATAGCCAAACTCAGAACTGTGCCTGCCCTCTCCAGGGGATTTCTGCCCATTCCATTGGCCACAACCCTATAGATTAGGAGAAACTCCAAAAAATCCCGAGGCCATTCCCAATATTATAGGCTGCCCAGGACAAACAGGGGCGATCTGACACAAGCTGAGCAACAACTACCTCCCCTCGGATCCATAGACACGTATCCCCAGGAAGGAGATTGAACCGGACAGGCACCTAGGCCCTAATCATATCCATTGCTTTTGTTTCCAGGCATCTCTCCTCAGAGGCCTGGTTTCCAATACCAGCATATGGGAGATTCCTTAGGCACTCATCAAAACAATTCTCTTCTCTACATAGGAAACGTACTCTTTAGAGCTCCATCAAAACCTCCGGTTATGAACTTCCCTCAAGGCCCCGGATCAAGCACCCCATTCCAAGGTCTGCATGGACACAAATGCACATTATGACCCATCCTCAACTCACCCATTTCAACACACCCCCGCCTCGGTTACTCCCCTAGATCCAGCAGATCGAACTTGCCTTGGCGCTATGAGACACCTGGAATGGGAGGCAGGATGCCCAGGCATCCATCCTTAGAACCCTGCTCTGGATAGCTTCCTTATGGGATGTCCTGGAGCCATCCAGCAGGTCTCGACTGTCCTACGGAAGGAATCATTGCGGTTTGGAGCATCTCACAATTCCCATCATGGGAAAAACCTCCATGGCCTCGTGACACCCTCCCCTTTATGAAGGGGCCGTCATGGACAGAAACTCCAACCTGAGCCAACGTCTGATCCTAGCTCTGTCTTCAGGTACACGGGATCTCGAATCATCTCTGCAGAGGGTTCCTGCCGTGCCCTCACCCCGAAATCTAAGTCTGGCTTGTGTTCTCAGAATTTTTTCCTCACACTCCTGGCTCACAAGCCTTCAAGTTTGGGAATTCTGGAGCCACTATTGGCACTGTGTCTTCCTTCCAGAAGAAAAACGTTGCCCTCTGAGGCTACCCAGTAACCACAAATGAGTACCAACCTGCACGAAACTCGACTGCACCCCAATGATACAGTCTAGCCTGGGCACTAATTGCCTGTCTGCCACAGCCTGAGCCTGCACCTCCCAACCCACACTCAACAGCTGGCCGAACACTGAGCACATCAGACACACCATGGCCTTAGGTCTTCATCTCTTCCCAACCTCAGTTTTCAGGCTTCAGAACCTAGACCTTAAATCCAATCACAGTCCAGGAGTGAAAGTGTTGCAGAAATTAGAACTCCATCTTCCCCATGGCCAGAAAACTTGTGGTTGCCATATTGTGCAACGTTCAGTGTAGGATAAACCAGCATGGTACATTAGGCCACGCCCTGACTTGAGGGGCTCCTTGGGCACAAAAACACATTGTGAAATTCAATGTGAGCCCTATGCTCAAGGAAGGCCTGTCAGTGTCTGGACCAAGAGCCCACATATGGGGCTTGCCATGTTCTTAGGTCCCAATGTTAACCAGAGTTCTGGTTGTCCAGTCGCCCCTCCCCAGGACTCTGCTGTGGAATCCCTCTTTTGGTGGTCCACCTGAGGTAAAAAAAAATAAATAAATAAACAGAAAGGCCTCCTCCTTTCCCACAGAATGACCCCAAACTCTTGGGATTGGGTCAAATCCCCAGAAAGGGAGCCTCATCGATGGCCCATGAGGAAACCCTCATCGATGGCCCATGAGCCTCATCGATGGCCCATTCCATGGCAATCGGTGACACATATCCAGAAAAAAATAAGCAGGAGCAAGCACCTCACTTTCGCCCTTTGTTCATATCCCGAAGAGTTCTCCTCACGGTCTATATGTCGGGCCGGCCATACCTACAGACCCAAACCTAAGTGGAGTTTGTGTTTTCAGACTTTTGTCCAAATAGCCCTGGACCACACATGCTCCACACTTGGGTCCCTGGAGCCACACCTCAGGACTGTGCTTCCCTTTCAAGAGAATTCTTCCCATTCCATTGGCCACAACCTTGCAAATTAGGAAAAACCTCCAAAGTTACCGAGGCCATCCCAATAGTGTAGGCTGCCCAGGACAAAGAGGTGTGATCTCAAACCAGCTGAGCAACTACCTCCACTCAGACAAAAGATGTCCCCAGAGAAGAATATTGAACCGGACAGGCCCCTAGGCCCTAATCAGATCCATTGCTTTGGTTTCCAGGCATCTCTCCTCAGAGGCCTCATTTCCAATACCAGTAAATGGTGGTTTCCTGAGGCACCAATAAGAACAAATCTCGTCTCCCCATGGAAAACTTGCTCATTGGAGCTTTGTTATCACCTCTGGTTAGGAGAATCCTTCAGGGCCCTGGTGCCACTGCCTCAAGCCAAGGTCTCAATGGACTCAAACCAACATTAAGACCATCCTCAGGAAAGTCCATGTCAACTCATTTAAGACCATGCTCAGGAAAGTCCATTCCAACTCAGCCCCCTCTGATGCTACCCCAAGCCAGCAGATCAAACATTTCTTGTTCCTAGGAGACAATTGGAATTGAGGCTGTCTGCCCAGGCATCCATACTTAGAACCCTGTTCTGGAAAAATACCTTATGAGACGTCCTGGAGCCATCCAACAAATCTTAATTGTCCCACAGAAGGAATCCTTGCGGTTTGGAGCATCTCACAACTCTAATAGTGGGAAAAACCCCCATGGCCTCATAATGCCCCCCCCCCCCTTCATGAAGGATCCAACATGGAAAGAAACTCCAACCTGAGCCAAAGTCTGATCCTCGACCTGACTTCAGACTCATGAGATCTCAATTCAGCTCTGCAGAGTGTGCCTGCCATGTCCATTCCCCGAAACCTAAGCCTACCTTGTGTTCTCAGACTTCCGTCCTCACTCTCCTGGCCCACAAGCCCTCCAGTTTGGGAATTCCGAAGCCACAATGCAGCACTCTGCCTGCCCTCCAGAAGAAAAACTTTGCCCTATGCTGCTAATAAGAAACCCCAAATGATTATCTAATGCATGCCACTCGACTGTAAAGCAATTATAGAGCCTACCCTGAATACGAATGCCCTGTCTGGCACAGCCTGAGACAAGACATCCCAAACGACACCTAGACAGCTGGCTCCAACCTGGACACAAGGGACCCGCTATGGCTGTAGTTCGTCATCTCTTCCCAACCTCGATTTTCAGGCTTCAGAACCTAGACCTTATCTCCAATCACTGCCCAGGGGTGAACGTGATGCAGAAATTAGAATTCCTCCTTCCCCATGGCCAGAAACCTTGTGGTTGGCATGTTGTCCAACGTTCAATGTGGGAAAACCTGCATTGTCGGAAAGGCCCTGCCAGTGCTTGAGGGCCGCCTAGGGCACAGACATGCATTGTGACCTGTAGCGTGAGTCCCGTATTAAAGTAACGCCTCTCAGTGGCTGGACCAAGATCCTGCATATGGGGCTTGTCATATCCATAGGCCCCCAGGCTTAACCAGAGAGCGAGTATTCCAGTTGTCAGTACCCACTGCTATGCTCCAGAATCCCTCTACTGGGGGGACACATGAAGCAGAAAACAGGACTCTTCCCTTCCCACAGAATGACCCCAAACTCTTGGGGGCTGGACAAACTACCAGAGAGGGAGACTTCTACTACCCATGAGGCAACTCCTACATTAAACGGCCATTGTGGACAAAATATCCAGAGACAAATGACTGAGCGACTGCCTCCCCTCTCACCCTTCTTTCATATCCAGAGGAGATCCCCTCACGGACTGTAGATCAGGCCTGCCATAACCTCGGCCCCAAACCTGAGCTGAGTTTGGGTTTTTGGATGTCTGTCTGTACAGCCGTGGCCCACACCACCTCCAGGCTGGGATCTCTGGAGCCACACCACAGAACTGTGCCTGCTCTCTCCTAAGAAACTGCTCGTTCCATTGACCACAACTCTACAAAATAGTAGAAACCTCAAGGTCCCCAAGGACAACCCACTACCGCAAGCCACACTGGACTAACAGGGGCATTATGACACCAGCTGAGCAACACTTACCTCCATGCAGACACACAGACTGATATCCGCAGAGACAAAAGATTGAACCAGACAGGCCCCTAGGCCCTATTATGAACTCTTGCTTTGGTGTCCAGGTATCACTCCTCAGAGGCCTGGGTTCGAAGACCAGCATATGGGGCTATCCTGAGGCACCAGACAGAACACCTCCTCTCATCTCCACATGGAAAAAGCTTCCTTGCTGGAGTTGTGTCAAACCCTTCGGGTTGGAGAATCCTGCAGAGTCCCTTAGCTACTGCCACATTCCAAGGTCTCCATGGCCACTGACCCACATTATGACTCATCCTCATGAAAGTCCATTTATACTCTGCCTTCTGGGTAGCTCACCCAAGAGCCCGCAGATTGAGCGTGCCTTCTCTTGACCAGGCAATCGGAAGGTGAGTTGGCGTTTCTCGGCATCCATGCTTAGGCCCCTGCTCCCGAGTCTTTCTGTATGGGGCATCCTGGAACCATCCAATAGTACTCGACTGTCCTGAAGAAGGAAACTTTGAAGTTTGGAGCAGCTCACAACTCCCAGCGTAGGGAAACCTCCCTGGCCTCATGACGCCCCCACCCCCTTCAGGAAGGGGCCGTCATGGACACAAACTCCAGCTTGAGGCAACATCTGATACTCGCCCTGACCTCAGATGCAGGAGATCTCGATTCAGCCTCTGCACAGTGGGCCCAAACCTCGTGCTACCTTGTGTTTTCAGACTTCCTTCCTCACACTCCTGGCAAACATGTCCTCAAGACTTGGAATTCTGGAACCAAAATGCAGCCCTATGCTGGCCCTCCAGAAGAAAAACGTTGCTCTATGGGGATCTCCATAAACCCCAAATGAGGATCAACCTGCTCGGTTCTCGACCTCACCCCAATTGGATTGTTCGGGTTGTCCATTCATCCCTCCCCAGAGCTCTGCTTTGGAATCCCTCTTTTGGTGGCACACCTGAGGTAACAAAACTAAAAGGACTCCTCCCATCCTTCAGATTGACCCCAAACAATTGGGATTGGACCAAATTCACAGAGAGGAAGTCTCGTCCATGGCCCATGAGGCCTCCCCGAGATTCCACAGCCATCGTTGACAACAAATCCAGAGACAAAAGTCTGAGCAAGCGCCTCACACTCGCTCTTTTGTCGTATCCCGAAGAGTTCTCCTCACGGTCTGTAGATCGGGCCTGCCATACCTACTTCCCAAACCTAAGCCGAGTTTGTTTTTTCAGACTTCTGTCCCCACATTCCTGGCCCACAGACCCTTCAGGCTGGGGCCCCTGGAGCCACACATCAGGACTGTGCCTGTTCATACCACGGGAATTCTGCCCATTCCATTGTCCACAATCGTACAAATTAGGAAAAACCTCCAGAGTCCCCAAGGACACCCCAATAATGTAGGCCGCCCAGGACAAACAAGGTTCATCTGAAACCAGCTGAGCATCTACCTCTACTCAGCGTAGATGGATGTCCCCAGAGAAGAAGATTGAATCAGAAAGGCCCCTAGGCCTGAATCAGATTCATTGCTTTCGGTTACAGGTATCTCTCCTCAGAGGCCTGGTTTCCAATATTAGCATATGGGGATTTCATGAGGCAGCAGCAGAACAAATCTCTTCTCCACATGGGAAAATTATCCTTTGAAGATGTCTCAAAACCTCCAGTTAGGAGAATCCTTCAGGGCCTGTGTGCCACTGCCCCATTACAAGGTCTCCATGGACAGAAATCCACATTAGAACCCATCCGCAGGAAATTCCATTTCAACTCAGCTCCCTTGGTTGCTCCCCCCAGAGCGAGCACACTGAACATGTCTTGACTAGGAGACAATTGGAATGCGAGGCGGGCTGCCCAACCATCCATCCTTAGAGCTCTGCTCTGGCGTCGTTCCGTATGGGATGTCCTGGAGCCATCCAACTGGTCTCAAATGTCCAGTAGAAGGAATCCTTGAGTTTTGGAGCATCTCACAACTCCCAACCTCGGAAAATCTAGATGGCTTTGTGATGCCCCCCCCCCCCCCATTTCTGAAGGGGAAATCATGGACAGGAACTCCAACCTAAGACAACGTCTGATCTTCACCCTGAATTCAGATGCACGAGATCTCGATGCAGCTCTGCAGAGTGTGCTTTCCTTGCCCTCGCCCTGAAACCTATGACTAGCTTGTGTTCTCAGACTTCTGTCCTCACACTCCTGGCCCCCAAGCCCTCACATTTGGAAATTCGGGACACAAAATGAAGCATTATGTCTGCCTTCCAGAAGAAAAATTTTGACCTATGGAGTTTCTCACATAACCCAAATGAGGATAGACATACATGGCACTCGAATGTACCCAAATTAGATAGTCTAACCTGGCCACTAATACACTGTCTGATACAGAGTGAGCCCGGACCTCCTGACCAAAACCGAGACAGCTGACCACACACTGAGAACATCACACACGCCATGGTCTTAGCTCGTTATCTCTTCCCAACCTAACTTTTTGGCTTCCGAACTTAGACTTTAACTCCAAGCCCTGAAAAGGATTGAATGTGATGCAGAAATCAAACTCCTCCTTACCCAAGGCAAGAAGCCTTGTGGTTGGAGTGCTGTCAAACAATCAGTGTAGGAGAAACCAGCATTCACCCTGAGGCTCCGCCCATTCTTGAGTGCGACGAGGGCATAAACACGCATTGTGACCCTCAGCGTGAGTCCTGTCCTCTAGTACGTCCTCTCAGTGGCTGGACCATTAGATGTCATAATGGGCTTGACATGTCCCTAGGCCCCAATTTTTAAACCAGATTTCTGGTTGTCCAGTCGCCCCTCCCCAGGGCTTTACTCTGGAATCCCTCATTTGGTGGGACACCTGAGGTTAAAAAACAAAACAAAACAAAAACAACAACAACAAAAAAAAAAAAAAAAAAACGGACTTCTTCCATCCGACAGAATGACCTCAAACTCTTTGGACAAGGCCAAAACCCAGAGAATAAGACTCATCCATTTCCCATGAAGTCACCTGGAAATTTCACGACCATGAGTGACACGATATCCAGAGACAAAAAGTTGAGCAAGAGCCTCACACTCGCCCTTTTTTCATATCCTGAAGAGTTCTCCTCAAGTTCTGTAGATCAGTCCTGCCATACCTATGACTCGAAACATAAGACGAGTTTGTGTTTTCAGACAACTGTCCAAAGAACCCTGGCCTAAACACCCTACAGGTTCAGGTCCCTGGAGCCAACCTGAGGACTCTACTTGCCCTCTCCAAGGGAATTCTGTGTGCCCATTCCAATGGCCACAACCCTACTAATAGGATAAACCTCCAAAGTCCCTGAGGCCATCCCAATAGTGGTGGCTTCCCAGGGCAAACAGTAGTAATCTGAGCCTATCTGAGAACCTACCTGCACTCAGACCCATAGACTGATGTCCCCAGAGGTAAAAAGGAACGAACAGGCCCCTAGGCCCTAAATGGATCCATTGCTTTGGTTCCCAGGCATCTCTCCTCAGAGACCTGCATTTCAATACCAGCATATGGCTGTTCCTTGACTCACACATCAGTACAAATTTCATCTACACATGGGAAACTTGCACGTGGGAGCTGTGTCAAAGCCTCTGTTTAGGAGAACCCTTCAGGGCCCCAGTGCCACCCGCTTCATTCCAAGGTCTCCATAGACACAAAAACACATTAGGACCCATCCACAGGAGAGTCCATTTCAACTGAGCGTATTCGGTTCCTCCGCGAGATCTAGCAGATCTAACTTGACTTGTTGCTAGGAGACAATTGGAATATGAGGTGGCCTACCCCGCCCATCCATCCTTAAAACCCTGCTCAGAATCGTTGGCCTGGAGCCAAACAACAGGTCTCAATTGTCCTGCAGAAGAATCTTTGCAATTGGGAGCTTCTCAGAACTCCCATCGTGAGAGAACCCCCATGGCCTCATCATCCCCCCCCCTTCATAAAGGGGCCATCAGGGACATAAGGTCCAACCTGCGCGATCGTCTGATCCTCACCCTGACTTCAGATGCACGAGATCTCGGTTCAGGTCTGTAGATTGTGCCTGCCATGTCCTCACCCAGAAACCTAAGCCTAGCTTGTGTCCTCAGACTTTTGTCCACAGACTACTGGCTCACAAGCCCTCCAGTTTGGCAATCCAGAACTACAATGCAGCGCTCTACCTGCCCTGCAGAAGAAATACATTGCCATCTGGGGCTACCTAGAAACCCCAAAATGAAGATCAACCTGCACGACACTTGGATATACCCAAAATGTATAGGATGACCTGGGCAATAATGCCCTCTCTGACACAGCCTGAGCCTGGACATCCTAGGCCCACCCAGACAGCTGGCTATAAACTGAGAACATCAGACCCCCCATGGCCTTAGGTCGTTATCCCTTCAAACCTCAGTTTTCAGGCTTCAGTACCTAGACCATATCTCCAATCACGGCCCGGGATTGAAAATGATGCAGAAATCAGAACTCCTTCCCAATGGGACGAAAACTTGTGGTTGGCTTGTTGTCCAACGTTCAGTGTAGTGGAAACCAGTGTGTCCCTTGAGGCCCCGCCATTGCTCGCGGGCCAGATAGGTAGCAAACACACATTGTGACCCTCAGCCTTAGCCCAGTCCTCAGGTAAAGCCTCTCAGTGGCTGGAGGAAGAGACAGCATATTGGGCTTGCCATGCCCCTAGGCCCCAATTTTTAACCATAGTTCGTGCTGTCCCTTCACTCTTCCCCAGGGCCCTGCTTTGGAATTCCTCTTTTGGTGGGACACCTGAGGTAACAAACCTGAAAGGAGTCCTCCCATACCACAGATTGACGAAAAACAATTGGGAATGGGCCAAATCCACAGAGAGCAATATTCATCCATGGCCCATGAGGCCTCCTCGATATTCCACGGCCATCGCTGATACAAAATCCAGAGACAAAAGCCAAAGCAAGCCCCTCAGACTCGCACTATCTTCATATCCTGAGGATGTCTTTTCATGGTTTGTAGATCGCACCTGCCATACCTACGTCCCCAAACATAAGCTGAGTTTGTGTTTTCAGACTTCTGTCCTCAAAGTTCTGGGCCACACACCATCCAGTCTGGGGACCCTGGAGCCACACATTAGGACTGTGCCTACCCAATCCATGGGAATTCTGCCCATTCCATTATCCAAAATCGTACAAATTAGGAGAACCCCTCCAAAGTCTCTGAGGCCATCCCAATAGTATAGGTCGCCCGGGACAAAAAAAGGGCAGTCTGACACCAGCTGAGCATCTAACTCCACTCATATCCTAGAAGGATGTCCCCAGAGAAGAAGATTGAACCAGACAGGACCATAGGCCAAAATCGGATCCATTGCTTTGGTTTACAGGCATGTCTCCTCAAAACTCTGGATTCCAATACCAGCATTGGTGTTTTCCTGAGGCACCCATCAGAACAAACCTCGTCTCCACAAGGAAACTTGTGCATGGGAGCTATGTCAAAAGCTTAGGAGAATAATTCAGGGTCCCGGTGCCACCGCCCCATTCCAAGGCCCTCATGGACACAAACACACATTAGACCCATCCTCAGGAAAGTCCATTTCAACTCAGCCACCCCGGTTGCTCTCGCAGAGCCATCAGTTCTAAACTGTCTTGTCGCTAGGAGACAATTGGAATGCGAGGCGGGCTTCCCAGGCATCCATCCTCGAACGTTGGTCTGGACTCATCCATATGGGATGTCCTGGAGCTGTCCAACAGGTCTCAATTGTCCCGCAGAAGGAATCCTTGGAGGGGGCATCCCACCACTCCCAACGTGGGAAAACCTCCATGGCCTCGAGATTCGGCTCCCTTCATGAAGGGGCCGTCATGAACAGAAATTCCAAGCTGAGCCAACGTCTGATCCTCGCTCTGACTTCAGATGCATGAGATATTGCTTCAGATCTTCAGGGGGTACATGCCGTGCCCTCACCCAGAAACCCAAGTCTAGCTGTCCCTAGGCACCAATTTTAACCAGAATTCTGGTTGTCCAATAGCCCCTCCCCAGGGCTCTACTCTGGAATCCCTCATTTGGTGGGACACCTGAGTTTGAGAAACAAAACAAAACAAAAGAACAACGAAAAAACGGACATTTTCCATCCCACAGAATGACCCCAAACTCTTTGGACTGGGCCAAACCCCCAGGGAGTAAGACTCGTCCATTTCCCATGAAATCACCCGGAAATTTCATGACTAGGAATGGCACGATATCCAGAGATAAATACTGGAGCAAGAGCCTCACACTCGCCCTTTTTCATATCCCGAAGAGTTCCCCTCATGGTCTGTAGATCAGTCCTGCCATACCTATGACCCGAAACATAAGCCGAGTTTCTGTTTTCAGACAACTGTCCAAACAGCCCTGGCCTACACAGCCTACAGGCTTAGGCCCCTGGAACCAAGGTGAGGACTGTACTTGTTCTCTCCAAGGGAATTCTGTGTGCCCATTCCAATGGCCACAGCGCTACTAATAGGATAAACCTCCAAAGTCCCTGAAGCCATCCCAATAGTGGTGGCTTCCCAGGACAAAAAGGAGCAATCGGAGCCCATCTGAGAACCTACCTGCACTCAGACTTGTAGACTGATATCCCCAGAGGTAAAAAGGAACGAACAGGCCCCTAGGCACCTATCGGATCCATTGCTTTGGTTTCCAGGCATCACTCCTCAGAGGACTGGATTTGAATACCAGCATATGGCTGTTTCTTTACTCACCCATCAGAACAAATCTCATCTACACATGGGAAACTTGCATGTGGGAGCGATGTCAAAGCCTCTGTTTAGGAGAACCCTTCATGGCCCCAGTGCCACCGCATCATTCCAAGGTATCCATAGACACAAAAACACATTAGGACCCATCCACAGGAGAGTCCATTTCAACTCAGCGTATTCGGTTGCTCCGCGAATACCAGCAGATCTAACTTGTCTTGTTGCAAGGAGACAATTGGAATGCGAGGTGGGCTACCCAGCCATCCATCCTTAGAACCCTGCTCGGAATCGTTGTCCTGGAGCCAACCAACAAGTCTCAATTGTCCTTCAGAAGAACCTTTGCAGTTGGGAGCTTCTCAGAACTCCGATCGTGGGAAAACACCCGTGGCCTCGTGATCGACCCCCCCCCCTTCAAGAAGGGGCCACAGGGACAGAATGTCCAACCATAGCGATCGTCTGATCCTCGCCCTGACTTCAGATGCACGAGATCTCGATACAGGTCTCACCCCAGAAACCTAGGCCTAGCTTGGGTTCTCAGACTTCAGTCCTCAGACTACTGGCCCACAAGCCCTACAGTTTGGCAATCCAGAACTTCAATGCAGCACTCTGCCTGTTCTCCATAATAAAAACATTGCCCTCTGGGGCTACCCAGAAACCCCAAATGAGGATCAACCTGCACGCCATTCGGCTGTACCCCAAATATATAGGCTGACTTGGGCACTAATGCCCTTTCTGAGACAGCCTGAGTCTGGACCTCCTGGCGCCACCCAGACAGCTGGCCGCACACTGAGCACATCGGATCCGCCATGGCCTTAGGTCGTCATCACTTCTCAATCTCTGTTTTCAGGCTTCAGAACCAAACCTTATCTCCAAGCACGGCCCGCTTTTGAAAATGATGCAGAAATCAGAAGTCTTTTCCAGAAGTCTTTCCCCATGGCAAGAGACCTTGTGGTTGGCATGTTGTCCAAGGTTCAGTGTAGTTGAAACCAGTGTGGCCCATGAGTCCCCGCCCATGCTTGCGGGCCACATTGGTCACAAACACACATTGTGACCTTCAGCCTGAGCTGAGCCCAGTCCACAGGTAAGGCCTCTCAGTGGCTGGATGGAGAGACAGCATATTGGGCTTGCCATGCCCCTAGGCCCCAATTTTTAATCGTAGTTCGGGTTGTCCCTTCACTCTTCCCCAGGGCTATGCTTTGGAATTCCTCTTTTGGTGGGACACCTGAGGTAGCAAACCTGAAAGGAGTCCTCCCATCCCACAGATTGATGAAAAACAATTGGCATCGTGCCAAGTCCACAGAGAGCAATATTCGTCAATGGCCCCTGAGGCCTCCCCAACATTCCACGGCCATCTCTGATACAAAATCCAGAGACAAAAGCCTGAGCATGCGCCTCAGACTCGCTCATTCTTCATATCCTGAAGAGTTCTTCAGATAAGAACCTACACGGTACTCGAAGGCACCCAAAATATATAGTCTAAACCTGGGCACTAATGCACTGTCTGACAACCTGAGCCCGGACCTCGTGACCAACACCCAGACAGCTGACCGCACACTGAGCACATCAGACCCGCCATGGCCTTAGGTCATCATCTCTTCCCTACCTCAGTTTTCAGGCTTCAGAACCTAGGCCTTATCTCCAATAACTGCCCAGGGGTGACTGTGATGCAGAAATCAGAACTCTTCCTTACCCAAGGCAAGGAACCTTGTGGTTGGCATGATGTCCAACGTTCAGTGTAGGAGAAACCAGCATTCACCCTAAGTCCCCGCCCATTCTTGAGTGCGACGAGGGCATAAACACGCATTGTGACCCTCAGCGTGATTCCTGTCCTCTAGTACGTCCTCTTAGTGGCTGGACCATTAGATGTCATAATGGGCTTGACATGTCCCTAGGCCCCAATTTTTAACCAGATTTCTCGTTGTCCAGTCGCCCCTCCCCAGGGCTCTACTCTGGAATCCCTCATTTGGTGGGTTTGAAAAACAAAACAAAACAACAACAACAACAAAAAAAAAAAAAAAAACCGGACTTCTTCGATCCCACAGAATGACCCCAAACTCTTTGGACGGGGCCAAACCCCCAGAGAGTAAGACTCGTCCATTTCCCATTAAGTCACCCAGATATTTCATGACCATGAATGGCACGATATCCAGATATAAAAATTTGAGCAAGAGCCTCACACTCGCCCTTTTTTCATATCATGAAGAGTTCTCTTCATGGTCTGTAGATCAGTCCTGCCATACCTATGACCCGAAACATAATCCGAGTTTGTGTTTTCAGACAACTGTCCAAATAGCCAAGGCCTACACACCCTACAGGCTCAGGCCCCTGGAGCCAACCTGAGGACTGTACTTGCCCTTACCAAGGGAATTCTGTGTGCCCATTCCAATGGCCACAACCCTACTAATAGAATAAACATCCAAAGTCCCTGAGGCCATCCCAATAGTGGTGGCTTCCCAGGACAACCAGGAGCAATCTGATCCCATCTGAGAACCTACCTGCACTCACACTCTTAGACTGATATCCCAGAGGTAAAAAGGAATGAACAGGCCCCTAGGCCCTAATCAGATCCATTGCTTTGGTTTCCAGGCATCTTCCTCAGAGGCCTGGATTTTAGTACCAGCATATGGCTGTTTCTTAACTCACCCATCAGAACAAAACTCATCTACACATGGGAAACTTGCACGAGGGAGGTGTGTCAAAGCCTCTTTTTAGGAGATCCTTCAGGGCCCCAGTGCCACCGCATCATTCCAGGTCTCCTTAGACACAAAATCATATTAGGACACATTCAACTCAGCATATTCGGTTGCTCCGCGAGATCCAGCAGATCTAACTTGTCTTGTTGCTAGGAGACAATTGGAATGTGAGGTGGCCTACCCCGCCATCCATCCTTAAAACCCAGCTCGAAATCGTTGGCCTGGAGCCAACAATCAGGTCACAATTGTCCTGCAGAAGAATCTTTGCAGTTGGGAGCTTCTCAGAACTCCCATCGTGAGAGAACCCCCATGGCCACATGATCCACCCCCCTTCATAAAGTGGCCATCAGTGACATAAGGTCCAACCTGCGCGATCGTCTGATCCTCACCCTGACTTCAGATGCACGAGATCTCGGTTCAGGTCTGTAGATTGTGCCTTCCATGTCCTCACCCAGAAACCTAAGCCTAGCTTGTGTCCTCAGACTTTTGTCCACAGACTACTGGCTCACAAGCCCTCCAGTTTGGCAATCCAGAACTACAATGCAGCACTCTACTACCTGCCCTGCAGAAGAAATACATTGCCCTCTGGGGCTACCTAGAAACCCCAAATGAAGATCAACCTGCACGACACTTGGCTATACCCAAAATATATAGGATGACCTGGGCAATAATGCCCTTTCTGACACAGCCTGAGCCTGGACATCCTAGGCCCACCCAGACAGCAGGCTACAAACTGAGAACATCAGACCCCCCATGGCCTTAGGTCATTATCCCTTCCCAACCTCAGTTTTCAGGCTTCAGAACCTAGACCTTATCTCCAATCACTGCCCAGGTTTGAAAATGTTGCAGAAATTAGAACTCCTTCCCGATGGCAGGAAAACTTGTGGTTGGCTTGTTGTCCAACGTTCAGTGTAGTGGAAACCAGTGTGTCCCTTGAGGCTCCGCCAATGATCGCGGTCCAGATAGGTAGCAAACACACATTGTGACCCTCAGCCTTAGACCAGTCCTCAGGTAAGGCCTCCCAGTGGCTGGATGAAGAGACAGCATATTGGGCCTGCCATGCCACTAGGCCCCAATTTTTTAACCATAGTTCGTGTTGTCCCTTCACTCTTCCCCAGGGCTCTGCTTTGGAATTCCTCTTTTGGTGGGACACCTGATGTAACAACCCTGAAAGGAGTCCTCCATCCAACAGATTGACGAAAAACAATTTGGATCGGGCCAAATCAACAGAGAGCAAGATTCCTCCATGGCCCATGAGGCCTCCTCAACATTCCACGGCCATCGATGATACAAAATCCAGAGACAAAAGCCTAAGCAAGCGCCTCAGACTCGCACTATCTTCATATCCTGAAGATGCCTTGTCACGGTTTGTAGATCGGGCCTGCCATACCTACGTCCCCAAACATAAGCTGAGTTTGTGTTTTCAGACTTCTGTCCTCAAAGTTCTGGGCCACATACCCTCCAGGCTGGGGACCCTGGAGCCACACATTAGGACTGTGCCTACCCAATCCATGGGAAATTCTGCCCATTCCATTGTCCAAAATCGTACAAATTAGGAGAACCCTCCAAAGTCCCTGAGGCCATCCCAAAAGTATAGGTTGCCCGGGACAAAAAAGGGCAGTCTGACACCAGCTGAGCATCTAACTCCACTCATACCCTAGAAGGATGTCCCCAGAGAAGAGGATTGAACCAGACAGGACCCTAGGCCAAAATCGGATCCATTGCTTTGGTTTACAGGCATATCTCCTCAAAACCCTGGATTCCAATACCAGCATTGGGGTTTTCCTGAGGCACCCATCAGAACAAACCTCATCTCCACAAGGAAACTTGTGCATGGGAGCTATGTCAAAAGCTTAGGAGAATACTTCAGGGTCCTGGTGCCACCGCCCCATTCCAAGGCCCTCATGGACACAAACACACATTAGACCCATCCTCAGGAAAGTCCATTTCAACTCAGCCACCCCGGTTGCTCCCGCAGAGCCATCAGATCTAAACTGTCTTGTCGCTAGGAGACAATTGGAATGCGAGGCGGGCTTCCCAGGCATCCATCCTCGAACGTTGGTCTGGACTCATCCATATGGGATGTTCTGGAGCTGTCCAACAGGTCTCAATTGTTCCGCAGAAGGAATCCTTGGAGGGGGCATCCCACCACTCCCAACGTGGGAAAACCTCCACGGCCTCGAGATTCAGCTCCCTTTATGAAGGGGCCGTCATGAACAGAAAATCCAAGTTGAACCAACGTCTGATCCTCGCTCTGACTTCAGATGCATGAGATATTGCTTCAGATCTTCAGGAGGTACATGCCGTGCCCTCGCCCTGAAACCCAAGTCTAGCTGTCCCTAGGCACCAATTTTAACCAGATTTCTGGTTGTCCAATCGCCCCTCCCAAGGGCTCTACTCTGGAATCCCTCATTTGGTGGGTCCCCTGAGTTTGAAAAACAAAACAAAACAAAACAACAACAACAAAAAACGGACTTCTTCCGTCCCACAGAATGATCCCAAACTCTTTGGATTGGGCCAAACCCCCAGGGAGTAAGACTCGTCCATTTCCCATGAAGTCACCCGGAAATTTCATGACCATGAATGGCATGATATCCAGAGATAAATACTGGAGCAAGAGCCTCACACTAGCCCTTTTTTCATATCCCGAAGAGTTCTCCTCATGGTCTGTAGATCAGTCCTGCCATACCTATGACCCGAAACATAAGCCGAGTTTCTGTTTTCAGAAAACTGTCCAAACAGCCCTGGCCTACACAGCCTACAGGCTTAGGCCCCTGGAGCCAAGCGGACGACTGTACTTGCCCTCTCCAAGTGAATTTGTGTGCCCATTCCAATGGCCACAACGCTACTAATAGGATAAACCTCCAAAGTCCCTGAGGCCATCCCAGGACAAACAGGAGCAATCTGAGCCCATCTGAGAACCTACCTGCACTCAGACTTGTAGACTGATATCCCCAGAGGTAAAAAGGAACAAACAGGCCCCTAGGCCCTAATCGGATCCATTGCTTTGGTTTCCAGGCATCTCTCCTCAGGGGCCTGGATTTCCGTACCAGCATATGGCTGTTTCTTGACTCACCCACCAGAACAAATCTCATCTACACATGGGAAACTTGCACGTGGGAGTGATGTCAAAGCCTCTGTTTAGGAGAACCCTTCATGGCCCCAGTGCCACCCGCGTCATTCCAAGGTATCCATAGACACAAAAACACATTAGGACCCATCCACAGGAGAGTCCATTTCAACTCAGCGTATTCGGTTGCTCCGCGAGATCCAGCAGATCTAACTTGTCTTGTTGCTAAGAGACAATTGGAATGCGAGGTGGGCTACCCAGCCATCCATCCTTAAAACCCTGCTCGGAATCGTTTGCCTGGAGCCAACCAACAGGTCTCAAATGTCCTGCAGAAGAATCTATGAAGTTGGGAGCTTCTCACAACTCCCATCGTGAGAAAACACCCATGGCCTCGTGATCCCCCCCCCCCCTTCATGAAGTGGCCCTCAGGGACATAAGGTCCAACCTGAGCGATCGTCTGATCCTCACCCTGACTTCAGATGCACGAGATCGCCGTTCAGATCTGTAGATTGTACATGCCATGACCTCACCCAGAAACCTAAGCCTAGCTTGTGTCCTCAGACTTCCATTCTCAGACTAATGGCCCACAAGCCCTCCAATTTGGCAATCCAGATTTATAATGCAGCACTCTCCCTGCCCTCCAGAAGAAAAACATTGCCTTCAGGGGCAACCCAGAAACCCCAAATGAAGATCTACCTGCACGCCACTTGGCTGTACCCAAAATATATAGGCTGACCAGGGCAATAATGCCCTTTCTAACAGAGGTTGAGCCTGGACCTCCTGGCCCCACCCATACAGCTGGCCCGCTCACTGAGCACATCCGATCAGCATTGCCTTAGGTCGTTATCTCTTCCAGCCTCGGTTTTCAGGATTTAGAACCCAGACGTTATCTCCAATCACTGCCCATGTTTGAAAATGATGCAGAAATCAGAACTCTTTCCCGATGGCAAGAAACCTTGTGGTAGGCTTGTTGTATAATGTTCAGTGTAGTGGATACCAGTGTGTCCAATGAGGAACCGCCATTGCTCGTGGGCCACATAGGTGGCAAACAAACATTGTGACCCTCAGCCTTAGCCCAGTCCTCAGGTAAGGCCGCTCAGTGGCTGGATGGATTGACAGCATATTGGGCTTACCATGCCCCTAGGCCCCAATTTTTAACCATATTTCGGATTGTACCTTTACTCTTCCCCAGGGCTCTGCTTTTGAAAATCCTCTTTTGGTGGACCTCCTGAGGTAACAAACCTGAAAGGAGTCCTCCCATCCCACAGATTGACGAAAAAAACAATTAGGATCGGGCCAAATCCACAAAGAGCAAGATTCGTCCATGGCCCATGAGGCCTCCCCAACATTCCACGGCCATCGCTGATACAAAATCCAGAGACAAAATCCTGAGCACGTGCCTCAGACTCGCTCATTCTTCATATCCTGAAGAGTTCTTCAGATAAGAACCTACACGGCACTCGAATGCACCCAAAATATATAGTCTATCCTGGGCACTAATGCACTGTCTGACAACCTGAACCCGGACCTCGTGACCAACACCCAGACAGCTGACCGCACACTGAGCACATCTGACCCGCCATGGCCTTAGGTCATCATCTCTTCCCTACCTCAGTTTTCAGGCTTCAGAACCTAGACCTTATCTCCAATCACTGCCCAGCAGTGACTATGATGCAGAAATCAGAACTCTTCCTTACCCATGGCAAGAAACCTTGTGGTTGGCATGTTGTCCAACGTTCAGTGTAGGAGAAACCAGCATTCACCCTAAGGCCCCGCCCATTCTTGAGTGCGACGAGGGCATAAACACGCATTGTGACCCTCAGCGTGAGTCCTGTCCTCTAGTACGTCCTCTCAGTGGCTGGACCATTAGCTGTCATAATGGGCTTGACATGTCCCTCGGCCAAAATTTTTAACCAGATTTCTGGTTCTCCTGTCGCACCTCCCCAGGGCTTTACTCCGGAACCCTCATTTGGTGGGACACCTGAGGTTGAAAAACAAACCAAAACAAATCAACAACAACAGAACAACGGAATTCTTCCATCCCACAGAATGACCCCAAACTCTTTGGACGGGGCCAAAACCCCAGAGAGTAAGACTCGTCCATTTCACATGAAGTCACCCGGGAATTTCACGACCATGAGCGACACGATATCCAGAGACAAAAACTTGAGCAAGAGCCTCACACTTCCCCTTTTTTCATATCCCGAAGAGTTCTACTCATGGTCTGTAGATCAGTCCTGCCATACCAATGACCCGAAACATAAACCGAGTTTGTGTTTCAGACAACTGTCCAAACAGCCCTGACCTACACACCATACAGGTCAGGCCCCTGGAGCCAAACCGGACGAAGGTGCTTGCCCTCTCCAAGGGAATTGTGTGTGCCCATTGCATTGGCCACAACCTCCTAATAGGATAAACCTCCAAAGTCCCTGAGGCCATCCCAATATTTGTGGCTTCCCAGGACAAACAGGGGCAATCTGGGCCCATCTGAGCACCTACCGGAACTCAGACCCGTAGACTGATGTCCCCAGAGGTAAAAAGGAATGAACAGGCCCCTAGGCACCTATCGGATCCATTGCTTTGGTTTCCAGGCATCTCTCCTCAGAGGCCTGGGTTTCAATAACAGCATATGGCTGTTTCTTGACTCACCCATCAGAACAAATCTCATCTACACATGGGAAACTTGCACGATGGAGCTGTGTGAAAGCCTCTCTTTAGGAGAACCCTTCAGGGCCCCAGTGCCACCGCTTCATTCCAAGGTCTCCATAGACATATTATCATATTAGGACACATCCACGGGAGAGTCCATTTCAACTCAGCCTCCTCGGTTGCTCCCCCAGATACAGCAGATCTAACCTGTCTTGTTGCTTGGAGACAATTGGAATGCGAGGTGGGCTACCGAGACATCCATCCTTAGAACCCTGCTCGGAATCGTTGTCCTGGAGCCAACCAACAGGTCTCAATTTTCCTGCAGAAGAATCTTTGCAGTTGGGAGCTTCTCAAAACTCCCATCGTGGGAAAAACCCCCATGGCCTCATGATCCACGCCCCCTTCAAGAAGGGGCCATCAGGGACAGATTGTCCAACCTGAGCGATCGTCTGATCCTCGCCCTGACTTCAGATGCACGAGATCTAGATTCAGGTCTGTAGATTGTGCCTGCCATATCCTCACCCTGAATCCTAGGCCTAGATTGGGTTCTCAGACGTCCGTCCTCAGACTACTGTCCCACAAGCCCTCCAGTTTGGCAATCCAGAACTACAGTGCAGCACTCTGCCTGCCCTCCAGAAGAAAAACATTGCCCTCTGGGGCTACCCGGAAACCCCAAATGAGGATCAACCTGCACGCCATTCGTCTGTACCCCAAATATATAGATTTACCTGGGCACTAATGCCCTTTCTGACACAGCCTGATCCTGGACCTCCTGGGCCCACCCAGACAGCCTGCCGCACACAGAGCACATCGGACCCCTCATGGCCTTAGGTCGTCATCTCTTCTCATCCTCGGTTGTCAGGCTTCAGAACCTAGACCTTATCTCCAATCACGGCCCGGGTTTGAAAATGATGCAGAAATCAGAACTCTTTCCCCATGGCAAGAAACCTTGTGGTTGGCATGTTGTACAAGGTTCAGTGTAGTGGAAACCAGTGTGGCTCATGAGGCCCCGCCCATGCTTTTGGGCCACATTGGTCACAAACACACATTGTGACCCTCAGCCTGTGCCCAGTCCTCAGGTAAGGCCACTCAGTGGCTGGATGGAGAGACAGCATATTGGGCTTGCCATGCCTCTAGGCCCCAATTTTTAACCATAGTTCGAGGTGTCCCTTCACTCTTCCTCAGGGCTCTGCTTTAGAATTCCTCTTTTGGTGGGACACCTGAGGTAACAAACCTGAAAGGGGTCCTCCCATCCCACAGATTGACGGAAAACAATTGGGATCGGGCCAAGTGCACAGAGAACAAGATTCGTCCATGGCACATGAGGCCTCCCCAACATTCCACGGCCATCACTGATAAAAAATCCAGAGACAAAAGCCTGAACACGTGCCTCAGACTCGCTCATTCTTCATATCTTGAAGAGTCGTTCAGATAAGAACTTACACGGCACTCGAATGCACCCAAAATATATAGTCTAACCTGGGCACTAATGCACTGTCTGACAACCTGAGCCCGGACCTCGTGACCAACACCCAGACAGCTGACTGCACACTGAGCACATTAGACCCGCCATGGCCTTAGGTCATCATCTCTTCCCTACCTCAGTTTTCGGGCTTCAGAAACTAGACCTTATCTCCAATCACTGCCCAGGGATGACTGTGATGCATAAATCAGAACTCTTCCTTACCCATGGCAAGAAACCTTGTGGTTGGCATGTTGTCCAAGGTTCAGTGTAGGAGAAACCAGCATTCACCTTGTGGCCCCGCCCATTCTTGAGTGCGACGAGGGAATAAACACGCATTGTTACCCTCAGCGTGAGTCCTGTCCTCTAGTACGTCTTCTCAGTGGCTGGACCATTAGCTGTCATAATGAGCTTGACATGTCCCTAGGCCCCAATTTTTAACCAGATTTCTGGTTGTCCAGTCGCCCCTCCCCAGTCCCTACTCTGGAATCCCTCATTTGGTGGGACACCTGAGGTTGAAAAACAAAACAAAACAAAAATCAACAACAACAGAACAGCGGACTTCTTCCATCCCACAGAATGACCCCAAACTCTTTGGACGGGGCCAAACCCCCAGAGAGTAAGACTCGTCCATTTTCCATGAAGTCACCCGGAAATTTCACGACCATGAGTGATACGATATCCAGAGACAAAAACTTGAGCAAAACCTCACACTCGCCCTTTTTTCATGTCCCGAAGAGTTCTCCTCACGGTCTGTAGATCAGACCGCCATACATATGACCCGAAATATAAGCCATGTTTGTGTTTTCAGACAACTGTCCAAACAGCCCTGGCCTACACACCCTACAGGCTCAGGCCCCTGCATCCAAACCTGACGACTGTGCTTGCCCTCTGCAAGGGAAATGTATCTTCCCATTCCAATGGCCACAACCCTACTAAGAGTATAAACCTCCAAGGTCCCTGAGGCAATCCCAATATTTGTGGCTTCCAGGACAAACAGGGGCAATCTGGGCCCATCTGAGCGCCTTCCGGCACTCAGACCCGTGGACTGATGTACCCAGACGCAAAAAGGAATGAAGAGGCCCCTAGACACCTATCGGATCCATTGTTTTGGTTTCCAGGCATCTCTCCTCAGAGGCCTGGATTTCAATAACACCATATGGCTGTTTCTTGACTCACCCATCAGAACAAATCTCATCTACTCAAGGGAAACTTGCACGATGGAGCTAAGTGAAAGCCTCACTTTAGGAGAACCCTTCAGGGCCCCAGTGCCACCGCTTCATTCCAAGGTCTCCATAGACACAAAATCATATTAGGACACACCACGGGAGAGTCCATTTCAACTCAGCCTCCTCGGTTGCTCCCTCAGATCCAGCATTTCTAACCTGTCTTGTTGCTTGGAGACAATTGGAATGCGAGGTGGGCTACCCAGCCATCCATCCTTAGAAACCTGCTCAGAATCATAGTCCTGCAGCCAACCGACAGGTTTCCATTGTCCTGCAGAATAATCTTTGCAGTTGGGAGCTTCGCACAACTCCCATCGTGGGAAAACCCACATGGCCTTGTTATCCACCCCCCCTTCAAGAAGGGGCCATCAGGGACAGAATGTCCAACCTGAGCGATCGTCTGATCCTCGCCCTGACTTCATATGCACGAGATCTCGATTCAGGTCTGTAGATTGTGCCTGCCATATCCTCACCCAGAAACCTAGGCCTAGCTTGGGTTCTCAGACTTCCGTTCTCAGACTACTGTCCCACAAGCCCTCCAGTTTGGCATTCCAGAACTACAATGCAGCACTCTGCCTGCCCTCCAGAAGAAAAACATTGCCCCCCCGGGGCTACCCAGAAACCCCAAATGAGGATAACATGCACACCATTCGGCTCTACCCCAAATATATAGGCTGTCTTGGGCACTAATGCCCTTTTGACGCAGCCTGAGCCTGGAACTCCTGGCCCCACCACCCAGAAAACTGGCCGCACACTGAGCACATCGGACCCGCCATGGCCTTAGGTCATAATCTCTTCTCAACCTCGGTTTTCAGTCTTCAGAACCTAGAACTTATCGCCAATCACGGCCCGGGATTGAAAATGATGCAGAAATCAGAACTCTTACCCCATGGCAAGAAACCTTGTGGTTGGCATGTTGTCCAAGGTTCAGTGTACTTGAAACCTGTGTGTCCCATGAGGCCCCGCCCATGCGTGCGGGCCACATTGGTCACAAACTCACATTGTGACCCTCAGCCTGAGCCCAGTCCTCAGGTAAGGCCTCTCAGTGGCTGGATGGAGAGACAGCATATTGGGTTTTCCATGACCCTAGGCCGCAAGTTTTAAACATAGTTCGGTTTGTCCCTTCACTCTTCCCCAGGGCTCTGCTTTGGAATTCCTCTTTTGGTGGGACACCTGAGGTAACAAAGCTGAAAGGAGTCCTCCCATCTCACAGATTGACGGAAATCTATTGGGATCGGGCAAAGTCCACAGAGAGCAAGATTCGTCCATTGCCCAAGAGGCCTCCACAACATTCCACGGGCATCGCTGATACAAAATCCAGAGACAAAAGCCTGAGCACGCGACTCAGACTCGCTCATTCTTCATATACTGAAGAGTTCTTCAGATAAGAACCTACACGGCACTCGAATGCACCCAAAATATTTAGTCTAACCTGGGCACTAAAGCACTGTCTGACAACCTGAGCCCGGATCTCGTGACCAACACCCAGACAGCTGACCGCACACTGAGCACATCAGACCCGCCATGGCCTTAGGTCATCATCTCTTCCCTAACTCAGTTTTCAGGCTTCAGAGCCTAGACCTTATCTCCAATCACTGCCCAGCGGTGACTGTGATGCAGAAATCAGGCCAAGCACAGTCGTCAGGTTTGGCTCCAGGGGCCTGAGCCTGTAGGGTGTGTAGGCCAGGGCTGTTTGGACAGTTGTTTGAAAACACAAACTCGGCTTATGTTTCGGGTCATAGGTATGGCAGGACTGATCTACAGACCATGAGGAGAACTCTTCGGGATATGAAAATAGGGCGAGTGTGAGGCTCTTGCTCAAGTTTTTATCTCTGGTTATCGTGTCACTCATGGTCGTGAAATTTCCGGGTGACTTCATGGGAAATGGACGAGTCTTACTCTCTCTGGGGGTTTGGCCCCGTCCAAAGAGTTTGGGGTCATTCTGTGGGATGGAAGAAGTCCGTTGTTCTGTAGTTATTGATTTGTTTTGTTTTGTTTTTCAACCTCAGGTGTCCCAGCAAATGAGGGATTCCAGAGTAGAGCCCTGGGGAGGGGCGACTGGACAACCAGAAATCTGGTTAAAAATTGGGGCCTAGGGACATGTCAAGCCCATTATGACATCTAATGGTCCAGCCACTGAGAGGACGTACTAGAGGACAGGACTCACGCTGAGGGTCACAATGCGTGTTTATGCCCTCGTCGCACTCAAGAATGGGCGGGGCGTCAGGGTGAAGGCTGGTTTCTCCTACACTGAACGTTGGACAACATGCCAACCACATGGTTTCTTGCCTTGGGTAAGGAAGAGTTCTGATTTCTGCATCATAGTCACCCCTGGGCAGTGATTGGAGATAAGGTCTAGGTTTTGAAGACTGAAAACTGAGGTAGGTAAGAGATGATGACCTAAGGCCGTGGCGGGTCTGATGTGCTCAGTGTGCGGTCAGCTGTCTGGGTGTTGGTCACGAGGTCCGGGCTCAGGTTGTCAGACAGTGCATTAGTGCCCAGGTTAGACTATCTATTTTGGGTGCCTTCGAGTGACGTGTAGGTTCTTATCTGAAGAACTCTTCAGGATATGAAGAATGAGCGAGTCTGAGGCGCGTGCTCAGGCTTTTGTCTCTGGATTTTGTATCAGCGATGGCCGTGGAATGTTGGGGAGGCCTCATGGGCCATGGACGAATCTTGCTCTCTGTGGACTTGGCCCGATCCCAATTGTTTTTTCGTCAATCTGTGGGATGGGAGGACTCCTTTTAGGTTTGTTACCTCAGGTGTCCGACCAAAAGAGGAATTCCAAATCAGAGCCCTGGGGAAGAGTGAAGGGACAACCCGAACTATGGTTAAAAAAGGGGGCCTAGGGGCATGGCAAGCCCAATATGCTGTCCCTCCATCCAGCCACTGAGAGGCCTTACCTGAGGACTGGGCTCAGGCTGAGGGTCACAATGTGTGTTTGTGACCAATGTGGCCCGCAAGCATGGGCGGGGCCTCATGGGCCACACTGGTTTCAAGTACACTGAACCTTGGACAACATGCCAACCACAAGGTTTCTTGCCATGGGGAAAGCGTTCTGATTTCTGCATCATTTTCATACCCGGGCCGTGATTGGAGATACTGTCTAGGTTCTGAAGCCCGAAACCCGAGATTGAGAAGAGATGAAGACCTAAGGCCATGGCAGGTCATATGAGCTCAGTGTGCGGCCAGCTGTCGGGGTGGGGCCAGGAGGTCCAGACTCAGGCTGTCTCAGAAAGGGCATTAGTGCCCAGGTCAGCCTATATTTTGGGGGTACAGCCGAATGGCGTGCAGGTTGAATCTCATTTGGCGTTTCTGGGTAGCCCCAGACGGCAATGTTTTTCTTCTGGAGGGCAGGCAGAGTGCTGCCCTGTAGTTCTGGATTGCCAAACTGGAGGGCATGTGGGCCAGTAGTCTGAGGACGGAAGTCTGAGAACCCAAGCTAGGCCTAGGTTTCTGGGTGAGACCGGAATCTAGATCTCGTGCATCTGAAGTCAGGGCGAGGATCAGACGATCGCTCAGGTTGGACATTCTGTCCCTGATGGCCCCTTCCTGAAGGGGGGCGTGGATCACGAGGCCATGCGGGTTTTCCCACGATGGGAGTTGTGAGAAGCTCCCAACTGCAAAGATTCTTCTGCAGGACAATTGAGACCTGTTGGTTGGCTCCAGGACAACGATTCCGAGCAGGGTTCTAAGGATGGATGGCTGGGTAGCCCACCTCGCATTCCAATTGTCTGCAAGCAACAAGACAGGTTAGATCTGCTGGATCTGGGGGAGCAACCGAGGAGGCTGAGTTGAAATGGACTCTCCCGTGGATGTGTCCTAATATGATAATATGTCTATGGAGACCTTGGAATGAAGCGGTGGCACTGGGGCCCTGAAGGGTTCTCCTAAAGAGAGGCTTTCACACAGCTCCATCGTGCAAGTTTCCCATGTGTCGATGAGATTTGTTCTGATGGGTGAGTCAAGAAACAGCCATATGCTGTTATTGAAATCCATTCCTCTGAGGAGAGATGCCTGGAAACCAAAGCAATGGATCGGATATGTGCCTAGGGGCCTGTTCGTTCCTTTTTACCTCTGGGGACATCAGTCTACGGGTCTGAGTGCCGGTAGGTGCTCAGATGGGCCCAGATTGCCCCTGTTTGTCCTGCGAAGCCACACATATTGGGATGGCCTCAGGGACTTTGGAGGTTTATCCTCTTAGTTGGGTTGTGGCCATAGGAATGGGCACACACAATTCCCTTGGAGAGGGCAAGCACAGTCGTCAGGTTTGGCTCCAGGGGCCTGAGCCTGTAGGGTGTGTAGGCCAGGGCTGTTTGGACAGTTGTTTGAAAACACAAACTCGGCTTATGTTTCGGGTCATAGGTATGGCAGGACTGATCTACAGACCATGAGGAGAACTCTTCGGGATATGAAAATAGGGCGAGTGTGAGGCTCTTGCTCAAGTTTTTATCTCTGGTTATCGTGTCACTCATGGTCGTGAAATTTCCGGGTGACTTCATGGGAAATGGACGAGTCTTACTCTCTGGGGGTTTGGCCCCGTCCAAAGAGTTTGGGGTCATTCTGTGGGATGGAAGAAGTCCGTTGTTCTGTAGTTATTGATTTGTTTTTTTGTTTTGTTTTTCAACCTCAGGTGTCCCAGCAAATGAGGGATTCCAGAGTAGAGCCCTGGGAGGGGCGACTGGACAACCAGAAATCTGGTTAAAAAATTGGGGCCTAGGGACATGTCAAGCCCATTATGACATCTAATGGTCCAGCCACTGAGAGGACGTACTAGAGGACAGGACTCACACTGAGGGTCACAATGCGTGTTTATGCCCTCGTCGCACTCAAGAATGGGCGGGGCGTCAGGGTGAAGGCTGGTTTCTCCTACACTGAACGTTGGACAACATGCCAACCACATGGTTTCTTGCCTTGGGTAAGGAAGAGTTCTGATTTCTGCATCATAGTCACCCCTGGGCAGTGATTGGAGATAAGGTCTAGGTTTTGAAGACTGAAAACTGAGGTAGGTAAGAGATGATGACCTAAGGCCGTGGCGGGTCTGATGTGCTCAGTGTGCGGTCAGCTGTCTGGGTGTTGGTCACGAGGTCCGGGCTCAGGTTGTCAGACAGTGCATTAGTGCCCAGGTTAGACTATCTATTTTGGGTGCCTTCGAGTGACGTGTAGGTTCTTATCTGAAGAACTCTTCAGGATATGAAGAATGAGCGAGTCTGAGGCGCGTGCTCAGGCTTTTGTCTCTGGATTTTGTATCAGCGATGGCCGTGGAATGTTGGGGAGGCCTCATGGGCCATGGACGAATCTTGCTCTCTGTGGACTTGGCCCGATCCCAATTGTTTTTCGTCAATCTGTGGGATGGGAGGACTCCTTTTAGGTTTGTTACCTCAGGTGTCCGACCAAAAGAGGAATTCCAAATCAGAGCCCTGGGGAAGAGTGAAGGGACAACCCGAACTATGGTTAAAAAAAGGGGGGCCTAGGGGCATGGCAAGCCCAATATGCTGTCCCTCCATCCAGCCACTGAGAGGCCTTACCTGAGGACTGGGCTCAGGCTGAGGGTCACAATGTGTGTTTGTGACCAATGTGGCCCGCAAGCATGGGCGGGGCCTCATGGGCCACACTGGTTTCAAGTACACTGAACCTTGGACAACATGCCAACCACAAGGTTTCTTGCCATGGGGAAAGCGTTCTGATTTCTGCATCATTTTCATACCCGGGCCGTGATTGGAGATACTGTCTAGGTTCTGAAGCCTGAAACCCGAGATTGAGAAGAGATGAAGACCTAAGGCCATGGCAGGTCATATGAGCTCAGTGTGCGGCCAGCTGTCGGGGTGGGGCCAGGAGGTCCAGACTCAGGCTGTCTCAGAAAGGGCATTAGTGCCCAGGTCAGCCTATATATTTGGGGTACAGCCGAATGGCGTGCAGGTTGAATCTCATTTGGGGTTTCTGGGTAGCCCCAGACGGCAATGTTTTTCTTCTGGAGGGCAGGCAGAGTGCTGCCCTGTAGTTCTGGATTGCCAAACTGGAGGGCATGTGGGCCAGTAGTCTGAGGACGGAAGTCTGAGAACCCAAGCTAGGCCTAGGTTTCTGGGTGAGACCGGAATCTAGATCTCGTGCATCTGAAGTCAGGGCGAGGATCAGACGATCGCTCAGGTTGGACATTCTGTCCCTGATGGCCCCTTCCTGAAGGGGGGCGTGGATCACGAGGCCATGCGGGTTTTCCCACGATGGGAGTTGTGAGAAGCTCCCAACTGCAAAGATTCTTCTGCAGGACAATTGAGACCTGTTGGTTGGCTCCAGGACAACGATTCCGAGCAGGGTTCTAAGGATGGATGGCTGGGTAGCCCACCTCGCATTCCAATTGTCTGCAAGCAACAAGACAGGTTAGATCTGCTGGATCTGGGGGAGCAACCGAGGAGGATGAGTTGAAATGGACTCTCCCGTGGATGTGTCCTAATATGATAATATGTCTATGGAGACCTTGGAATGAAGCGGTGGCACTGGGGCCCTGAAGGGTTCTCCTAAAGAGAGGCTTTCACACAGCTCCATCGTGCAAGTTTCCCATGTGTAGATGAGATTTGTTCTGATGGGTGAGTCAAGAAACAGCCATATGCTGTTATTGAAATCCATTCCTCTGAGGAGAGATGCCTGGAAACCAAAGCAATGGATCGGATATGTGCCTAGGGGCCTGTTCGTTCCTTTTTACCTCTGGGGACATCAGTCTACGGGTCTGAGTGCCGGTAGGTGCTCAGATGGGCCCAGATTGCCCCTGTTGGTCCTGCGAAGCCACACATATTGGGATGGCCTCAGGGACTTTGGAGGTTTATCCTCTTAGTTGGGTTGTGGCCATAGGAATGGGCACACACAATTCCCTTGGAGAGGGCAAGCACAGTCGTCAGGTTTGGCTCCAGGGGCCTGAGCCTGTAGGGTGTGTAGGCCAGGGCTGTTTGGACAGTTGTTTGAAAACACAAACTCGGCTTATGTTTCGGGTCATAGGTATGGCAGGACTGATCTACAGACCATGAGGAGAACTCTTCGGGATATGAAAATAGGGCGAGTGTGAGGCTCTTGCTCAAGTTTTTATCTCTGGTTATCGTGTCACTCATGGTCGTGAAATTTCCGGGTGACTTCATGGGAAATGGACGAGTCTTACTCTCTGGGGGTTTGGCCCCGTCCAAAGAGTTTGGGGTCATTCTGTGGGATGGAAGAAGTCCGTTGTTCTGTAGTTATTGATTTGTTTTGTTTTGTTTTTCAACCTCAGGTGTCCCAGCAAATGAGGGATTCCAGAGTAGAGCCCTGGGAGGGGCGACTGGACAACCAGAAATCTGGTTAAAAATTGGGGCCTAGGGACATGTCAAGCCCATTATGACATCTAATGGTCCAGCCACTGAGAGGACGTACTAGAGGACAGGACTCACGCTGAGGGTCACAATGCGTGTTTATGCCCTCGTCGCACTCAAGAATGGGCGGGGGCGTCAGGGTGAAGGCTGGTTTCTCCTACACTGAACGTTGGACAACATGCCAACCACATGGTTTCTTGCCTTGGGTAAGGAAGAGTTCTGATTTCTGCATCATAGTCACCCCTGGGCAGTGATTGGAGATAAGGTCTAGGTTTTGAAGACTGAAAACTGAGGTAGGTAAGAGATGATGACCTAAGGCCGTGGCGGGTCTGATGTGCTCAGTGTGCGGTCAGCTGTCTGGGTGTTGGTCACGAGGTCCGGGCTCAGGTTGTCAGACAGTGCATTAGTGCCCAGGTTAGACTATCTATTTTGGGTGCCTTCGAGTGACGTGTAGGTTCTTATCTGAAGAACTCTTCAGGATATGAAGAATGAGCGAGTCTGAGGCGCGTGCTCAGGCTTTTGTCTCTGGATTTTGTATCAGCGATGGCCGTGGAATGTTGGGGAGGCCTCATGGGCCATGGACGAATCTTGCTCTCTGTGGACTTGGCCCGATCCCAATTGTTTTTCGTCAATCTGTGGGATGGGAGGACTCCTTTTAGGTTTGTTACCTCAGGTGTCCGACCAAAAGAGGAATTCCAAATCAGAGCCCTGGGGAAGAGTGAAGGGACAACCCGAACTATGGTTAAAAAAGGGGGCCTAGGGGCATGGCAAGCCCAATATGCTGTCCCTCCATCCAGCCACTGAGAGGCCTTACCTGAGGACTGGGCTCAGGCTGAGGGTCACAATGTGTGTTTGTGACCAATGTGGCCCGCAAGCATGGGCGGGGCCTCATGGGCCACACTGGTTTCAAGTACACTGAACCTTGGACAACATGCCAACCACAAGGTTTCTTGCCATGGGGAAAGCGTTCTGATTTCTGCATCATTTTCATACCCGGGCCGTGATTGGAGATACTGTCTAGGTTCTGAAGCCTGAAACCCGAGATTGAGAAGAGATGAAGACCTAAGGCCATGGCAGGTCATATGAGCTCAGTGTGCGGCCAGCTGTCGGGGTGGGGCCAGGAGGTCCAGACTCAGGCTGTCTCAGAAAGGGCATTAGTGCCCAGGTCAGCCTATATATTTGGGGTACAGCCGAATGGCGTGCAGGTTGAATCTCATTTGGGGTTTCTGGGTAGCCCCAGACGGCAATGTTTTTCTTCTGGAGGGCAGGCAGAGTGCTGCCCTGTAGTTCTGGATTGCCAAACTGGAGGGCATGTGGGCCAGTAGTCTGAGGACGGAAGTCTGAGAACCCAAGCTAGGCCTAGGTTTCTGGGTGAGACCGGAATCTAGATCTCGTGCATCTGAAGTCAGGGCGAGGATCAGACGATCGCTCAGGTTGGACATTCTGTCCCTGATGGCCCCTTCCTGAAGGGGGGCGTGGATCACGAGGCCATGCGGGTTTTCCCACGATGGGAGTTGTGAGAAGCTCCCAACTGCAAAGATTCTTCTGCAGGACAATTGAGACCTGTTGGTTGGCTCCAGGACAACGATTCCGAGCAGGGTTCTAAGGATGGATGGCTGGGTAGCCCACCTCGCATTCCAATTGTCTGCAAGCAACAAGACAGGTTAGATCTGCTGGATCTGGGGGAGCAACCGAGGAGGCTGAGTTGAAATGGACTCTCCCGTGGATGTGTGTCCTAATATGATAATATGTCTATGGAGACCTTGGAATGAAGCGGTGGCACTGGGGCCCTGAAGGGTTCTCCTAAAGAGAGGCTTTCACACAGCTCCATCGTGCAAGTTTCCCATGTGTCGATGAGATTTGTTCTGATGGGTGAGTCAAGAAACAGCCATATGCTGTTATTGAAATCCATTCCTCTGAGGAGAGATGCCTGGAAACCAAAGCAATGGATCGGATATGTGCCTAGGGGCCTGTTCGTTCCTTTTTACCTCTGGGGACATCAGTCTACGGGTCTGAGTGCCGGTAGGTGCTCAGATGGGCCCAGATTGCCCCTGTTTGTCCTGCGAAGCCACACATATTGGGATGGCCTCAGGGACTTTGGAGGTTTATCCTCTTAGTTGGGTTGTGGCCATAGGAATGGGCACACACAATTCCCTTGGAGAGGGCAAGCACAGTCGTCAGGTTTGGCTCCAGGGGCCTGAGCCTGTAGGGTGTGTAGGCCAGGGCTGTTTGGACAGTTGTTTGAAAACACAAACTCGGCTTATGTTTCGGGTCATAGGTATGGCAGGACTGATCTACAGACCATGAGGAGAACTCTTCGGGATATGAAAATAGGGCGAGTGTGAGGCTCTTGCTCAAGTTTTTATCTCTGGTTATCGTGTCACTCATGGTCGTGAAATTTTCCGGGTGACTTCATGGGAAATGGACGAGTCTTACTCTCTGGGGGTTTGGCCCCGTCCAAAGAGTTTGGGGTCATTCTGTGGGATGGAAGAAGTCCGTTGTTCTGTAGTTATTGATTTGTTTTGTTTTGTTTTTTTTTCAACCTCAGGTGTCCCAGCAAATGAGGGATTCCAGAGTAGAGCCCTGGGAGGGGCGACTGGACAACCAGAAATCTGGTTAAAAATTGGGGCCTAGGGACATGTCAAGCCCATTATGACATCTAATGGTCCAGCCACTGAGAGGACGTACTAGAGGACAGGACTCACACTGAGGGTCACAATGCGTGTTTATGCCCTCGTCGCACTCAAGAATGGGCGGGGCGTCAGGGTGAAGGCTGGTTTCTCCTACACTGAACGTTGGACAACATGCCAACCACATGGTTTCTTGCCTTGGGTAAGGAAGAGTTCTGATTTCTGCATCATAGTCACCCCTGGGCAGTGATTGGAGATAAGGTCTAGGTTTTGAAGACTGAAAACTGAGGTAGGTAAGAGATGATGACCTAAGGCCGTGGCGGGTCTGATGTGCTCAGTGTGCGGTCAGCTGTCTGGGTGTTGGTCACGAGGGTCGGGGCTCAGGTTGTCAGACAGTGCATTAGTGCCCAGGTTAGACTATCTATTTTGGGTGCCTTCGAGTGACGTGTAGGTTCTTATCTGAAGAACTCTTCAGGATATGAAGAATGAGCGAGTCTGAGGCGCGTGCTCAGGCTTTTGTCTCTGGATTTTGTATCAGCGATGGCCGTGGAATGTTGGGGAGGCCTCATGGGCCATGGACGAATCTTGCTCTCTGTGGACTTGGCCCGATCCCAATTGTTTTTTTTTCGTCAATCTGTGGGATGGGAGGACTCCTTTTAGGTTTGTTACCTCAGGTGTCCGACCAAAAGAGGAATTCCAAATCAGAGCCCTGGGGAAGAGTGAAGGGACAACCCGAACTATGGTTAAAAAAGGGGGCCTAGGGGCATGGCAAGCCCAATATGCTGTCCCTCCATCCAGCCACTGAGAGGCCTTACCTGAGGACTGGGCTCAGGCTGAGGGTCACAATGTGTGTTTGTGACCAATGTGGCCCGCAAGCATGGGCGGGGCCTCATGGGCCACACTGGTTTCAAGTACACTGAACCTTGGACAACATGCCAACCACAAGGTTTCTTGCCATGGGGAAAGCGTTCTGATTTCTGCATCATTTTCATACCCGGGCCGTGATTGGAGATACTGTCTAGGTTCTGAAGCCTGAAACCCGAGATTGAGAAGAGATGAAGACCTAAGGCCATGGCAGGTCATATGAGCTCAGTGTGCGGCCAGCTGTCTGGGTGGGGCCAGGAGGTCCAGACTCAGGCTGTCTCAGAAAGGGCATTAGTGCCCAGGTCAGCCTATATATTAGGGGTACAGCCGAATGGCGTGCAGGTTGAATCTCATTTGGGGTTTCTGGTAGCCCCAGACGGCAATGTTTTTCTTCTGGAGGGCAGGCAGAGTGCTGCCCTGTAGTTCTGGATTGCCAAACTGGAGGGCATGTGGGCCAGTAGTCTGAGGACGGAAGTCTGAGAACCCAAGCTAGGCCTAGGTTTCTGGGTGAGACCGGAATCTAGATCTCGTGCATCTGAAGTCAGGGCGAGGATCAGACGATCGCTCAGGTTGGACATTCTGTCCCTGATGGCCCCTTCCTGAAGGGGGGCGTGGATCACGAGGCCATGCGGGTTTTCCCACGATGGGAGTTGTGAGAAGCTCCCAACTGCAAAGATCTTCTGCAGGACAATTGAGACCTGTTGGTTGGCTCCAGGACAACGATTCCGAGCAGGGTTCTAAGGATGGATGGCTGGGTAGCCCACCTCGCATTCCAATTGTCTGCAAGCAACAAGACAGGTTAGATCTGCTGGATCTGGGGGAGCAACCGAGGAGGCTGAGTTGAAATGGACTCTCCCGTGGATGTGTCCTAATATGATAATATGTCTATGGAGACCTTGGAATGAAGCGGTGGCACTGGGGCCCTGAAGGGTTCTCCTAAAGAGAGGCTTTCACACAGCTCCATCGTGCAAGTTTCCCATGTGTCGATGAGATTTGTTCTGATGGGTGAGTCAAGAAACAGCCATATGCTGTTATTGAAATCCATTCCTCTGAGGAGAGATGCCTGGAAACCAAAGCAATGGATCGGATATGTGCCTAGGGGCCTGTTCGTTCCTTTTTACCTCTGGGGACATCAGTCTACGGGTCTGAGTGCCGGTAGGTGCTCAGATGGGCCCAGATTGCCCCTGTTTGTCCTGCGAAGCCACACATATTGGGATGGCCTCAGGGACTTTGGAGGTTTATCCTCTTAGTTGGGTTGTGGCCATAGGAATGGGCACACACAATTCCCTTGGAGAGGGCAAGCACAGTCGTCAGGTTTGGCTCCAGGGGCCTGAGCCTGTAGGGTGTGTAGGCCAGGGCTGTTTGGACAGTTGTTTGAAAACACAAACTCGGCTTATGTTTCGGGTCATAGGTATGGCAGGACTGATCTACAGACCATGAGGAGAACTCTTCGGGATATGAAAATAGGGCGAGTGTGAGGCTCTTGCTCAAGTTTTTATCTCTGGTTATCGTGTCACTCATGGTCGTGAAATTTCCGGGTGACTTCATGGGAAATGGACGAGTCTTACTCTCTGGGGGTTTGGCCCCGTCCAAAGAGTTTGGGGTCATTCTGTGGGATGGAAGAAGTCCGTTGTTCTGTAGTTATTGATTTGTTTTGTTTTGTTTTTTCAACCTCAGGTGTCCCAGCAAATGAGGGATTCCAGAGTAGAGCCCTGGGAGGGGCGACTGGACAACCAGAAATCTGGTTAAAAATTGGGGCCTAGGGACATGTCAAGCCCATTATGACATCTAATGGTCCAGCCACTGAGAGGACGTACTAGAGGACAGGACTCACACTGAGGGTCACAATGCGTGTTTATGCCCTCGTCGCACTCAAGAATGGGCGGGGCGTCAGGGTGAAGGCTGGTTTCTCCTACACACTGAACGTTGGACAACATGCCAACCACATGGTTTCTTGCCTTGGGTAAGGAAGAGTTCTGATTTCTGCATCATAGTCACCCCTGGGCAGTGATTGGAGATAAGGTCTAGGTTTTGAAGACTGAAAACTGAGGTAGGTAAGAGATGATGACCTAAGGCCGTGGCGGGTCTGATGTGCTCAGTGTGCGGTCAGCTGTCTGGGTGTTGGTCACGAGGTCCGGGCTCAGGTTGTCAGACAGTGCATTAGTGCCCCAGGTTAGACTATCTATTTTGGGTGCCTTCGAGTGACGTGTAGGTTCTTATCTGAAGAACTCTTCAGGATATGAAGAATGAGCGAGTCTGAGGCGCGTGCTCAGGCTTTTGTCTCTGGATTTTGTATCAGCGATGGCCGTGGAATGTTGGGGGAGGCCTCATGGGCCATGGACGAATCTTGCTCTCTGTGGACTTGGCCCGATCCCAATTGTTTTTCGTCAATCTGTGGGATGGGAGGACTCCTTTTAGGTTTGTTACCTCAGGTGTCCGACCAAAAGAGGAATTCCAAATCAGAGCCCTGGGGAAGAGTGAAGGGACAACCCGAACTATGGTTAAAAAAGGGGGCCTAGGGGCATGGCAAGCCCAATATGCTGTCCCTCCATCCAGCCACTGAGAGGCCTTACCTGAGGACTGGGCTCAGGCTGAGGGTCACAATGTGTGTTTGTGACCAATGTGGCCCGCAAGCATGGGCGGGGGGCCTCATGGGCCACACTGGTTTCAAGTACACTGAACCTTGGACAACATGCCAACCACAAGGTTTCTTGCCATGGGGAAAGCGTTCTGATTTCTGCATCATTTTCATACCCGGGCCGTGATTGGAGATACTGTCTAGGTTCTGAAGCCTGAAACCCGAGATTGAGAAGAGATGAAGACCTAAGGCCATGGCAGGTCATATGAGCTCAGTGTGCGGCCAGCTGTCGGGGTGGGGCCAGGAGGTCCAGACTCAGGCTGTCTCAGAAAGGGCATTAGTGCCCAGGTCAGCCTATATATTTGGGGTACAGCCGAATGGCGTGCAGGTTGAATCTCATTTGGGGTTTCTGGGTAGCCCCAGACGGCAATGTTTTTCTTCTGGAGGGCAGGCAGAGTGCTGCCCTGTAGTTCTGGATTGCCAAACTGGAGGGCATGTGGGCCAGTAGTCTGAGGACGGAAGTCTGAGAACCCAAGCTAGGCCTAGGTTTCTGGGTGAGACCGGAATCTAGATCTCGTGCATCTGAAGTCAGGGCGAGGATCAGACGATCGCTCAGGTTGGACATTCTGTCCCTGATGGCCCCTTCCTGAAGGGGGGCGTGGATCACGAGGCCATGCGGGTTTTCCCACGATGGGAGTTGTGAGAAGCTCCCAACTGCAAAGATTCTTCTGCAGGACAATTGAGACCTGTTGGTTGGCTCCAGGACAACGATTCCGAGCAGGGTTCTAAGGATGGATGGCTGGGTAGCCCACCTCGCATTCCAATTGTCTGCAAGCAACAAGACAGGTTAGATCTGCTGGATCTGGGGGAGCAACCGAGGAGGCTGAGTTGAAATGGACTCTCCCGTGGATGTGTCCTAATATGATAATATGTCTATGGAGACCTTGGAATGAAGCGGTGGCACTGGGGCCCTGAAGGGTTCTCCTAAAGAGAGGCTTTCACACAGCTCCATCGTGCAAGTTTCCCATGTGTCGATGAGATTTGTTCTGATGGGTGAGTCAAGAAACAGCCATATGCTGTTATTGAAATCCATTCCTCTGAGGAGAGATGCCTGGAAACCAAAGCAATGGATCGGATATGTGCCTAGGGGCCTGTTCGTTCCTTTTTACCTCTGGGGACATCAGTCTACGGGTCTGAGTGCCGGTAGGTGCTCAGATGGGCCCAGATTGCCCCTGTTTGTCCTGCGAAGCCACACATATTGGGATGGCCCTCAGGGACTTTGGAGGTTTATCCTCTTAGTTGGGTTGTGGCCATAGGAATGGGCACACACAATTCCCTTGGAGAGGGCAAGCACAGTCGTCAGGTTTGGCTCCAGGGGCCTGAGCCTGTAGGGTGTGTAGGCCAGGGCTGTTTGGACAGTTGTTTGAAAACACAAACTCGGCTTATGTTTCGGGTCATAGGTATGGCAGGACTGATCTACAGACCATGAGGAGAACTCTTCGGGATATGAAAATAGGGCGAGTGTGAGGCTCTTGCTCAAGTTTTTATCTCTGGTTATCGTGTCACTCATGGTCGTGAAATTTCCGGGTGACTTCATGGGAAATGGACGAGTCTTACTCTCTGGGGGTTTGGCCCCGTCCAAAGAGTTTGGGGTCATTCTGTGGGATGGAAGAAGTCCGTTGTTCTGTAGTTATTGATTTGTTTTTGTTTTGTTTTTCAACCTCAGGTGTCCCAGCAAATGAGGGATTCCAGAGTAGAGCCCTGGGAGGGGCGACTGGACAACCAGAAATCTGGTTAAAAATTGGGGCCTAGGGACATGTCAAGCCCATTATGACATCTAATGGTCCAGCCACTGAGAGGACGTACTAGAGGACAGGACTCACACTGAGGGTCACAATGCGTGTTTATGCCCTCGTCGCACTCAAGAATGGGCGGGGCGTCAGGGTGAAGGCTGGTTTCTCCTACACTGAACGTTGGACAACATGCCAACCACATGGTTTCTTGCCTTGGGTAAGGAAGAGTTCTGATTTCTGCATCATAGTCACCCCCCTGGGCAGTGATTGGAGATAAGGTCTAGGTTTTTTGAAGACTGAAAACTGAGGTAGGTAAGAGATGATGACCTAAGGCCGTGGCGGGTCTGATGTGTGCTCAGTGTGCGGTCAGCTGTCTGGGTGTTGGTCACGAGGTCCGGGCTCAGGTTGTCAGACAGTGCATTAGTGCCCAGGTTAGACTATCTATTTTGGGTGCCTTCGAGTGACGTGTAGGTTCTTATCTGAAGAACTCTTCAGGATATGAAGAATGAGCGAGTCTGAGGCGCGTGCTCAGGCTTTTGTCTCTGGATTTTGTATCAGCGATGGCCGTGGAATGTTGGGGAGGCCTCATGGGCCATGGACGAATCTTGCTCTCTGTGGACTTGGCCCGATCCCAATTGTTTTTTCGTCAATCTGTGGGATGGGAGGACTCCTTTTAGGTTTGTTACCTCAGGTGTCCGACCAAAAGAGGAATTCCAAATCAGAGCCCTGGGGAAGAGTGAAGGGACAACCCGAACTATGGTTAAAAAAGGGGGCCTAGGGGCATGGCAAGCCCAATATGCTGTCCCTCCATCCAGCCACTGAGAGGCCTTACCTGAGGACTGGGCTCAGGCTGAGGGTCACAATGTGTGTTTGTGACCAATGTGGCCCGCAAGCATGGGCGGGGGCCTCATGGGCCACACTGGTTTCAAGTACACTGAACCTTGGACAACATGCCAACCACAAGGTTTCTTGCCATGGGGAAAGCGTTCTGATTTCTGCATCATTTTCATACCCGGGCCGTGATTGGAGATACTGTCTAGGTTCTGAAGCCTGAAACCCGAGATTGAGAAGAGATGAAGACCTAAGGCCATGGCAGGTCATATGAGCTCAGTGTGCGGCCAGCTGTCGGGGTGGGGCCAGGAGGTCCAGACTCAGGCTGTCTCAGAAAGGGCATTAGTGCCCAGGTCAGCCTATATATTTGGGGTACAGCCGAATGGCGTGCAGGTTGAATCTCATTTGGGTTTTTCTGGGTAGCCCCAGACGGCAATGTTTTTTCTTCTGGAGGGCAGGCAGAGTGCTGCCCTGTAGTTCTGGATTGCCAAACTGGAGGGCATGTGGGCCAGTAGTCTGAGGACGGAAGTCTGAGAACCCAAGCTAGGCCTAGGTTTCTGGGTGAGACCGGAATCTAGATCTCGTGCATCTGAAGTCAGGGCGAGGATCAGACGATCGCTCAGGTTGGACATTCTGTCCCTGATGGCCCCTTCCTGAAGGGGGGCGTGGATCACGAGGCCATGCGGGTTTTCCCACGATGGGAGTTGTGAGAAGCTCCCAACTGCAAAGATTCTTCTGCAGGACAATTGAGACCTGTTGGTTGGCTCCAGGACAACGATTCCGAGCAGGGTTCTAAGGATGGATGGCTGGGTAGCCCACCTCGCATTCCAATTGTCTGCAAGCAACAAGACAGGTTAGATCTGCTGGATCTGGGGGAGCAACCGAGGAGGCTGAGTTGAAATGGACTCTCCCGTGGATGTGTCCTAATATGATAATATGTCTATGGAGACCTTGGAATGAAGCGGTGGCACTGGGGCCCTGAAGGGTTCTCCTAAAGAGAGGCTTTCACACAGCTCCATCGTGCAAGTTTCCCATGTGTCGATGAGATTTGTTCTGATGGGTGAGTCAAGAAACAGCCATATGCTGTTATTGAAATCCATTCCTCTGAGGAGAGATGCCTGGAAACCAAAGCAATGGATCGGATATGTGCCTAGGGGCCTGTTCGTTCCTTTTTACCTCTGGGGACATCAGTCTACGGGTCTGAGTGCCGGTAGGTGCTCAGATGGGCCCAGATTGCCCCTGTTTGTCCTGCGAAGCCACACATATTGGGATGGCCTCAGGGACTTTGGAGGTTTATCCTCTTAGTTGGGTTGTGGCCATAGGAATGGGCACACACAATTCCCTTGGAGAGGGCAAGCACAGTCGTCAGGTTTGGCTCCAGGGGCCTGAGCCTGTAGGGTGTGTAGGCCAGGGCTGTTTGGACAGTTGTTTGAAAACACAAACTCGGCTTATGTTTCGGGTCATAGGTATGGCAGGACTGATCTACAGACCATGAGGAGAACTCTTCGGGATATGAAAATAGGGCGAGTGTGAGGCTCTTGCTCAAGTTTTTATCTCTGGTTATCGTGTCACTCATGGTCGTGAAATTTCCGGGTGACTTCATGGGAAATGGACGAGTCTTACTCTCTGGGGGTTTGGCCCCGTCCAAAGAGTTTGGGGTCATTCTGTGGGATGGAAGAAGTCCGTTGTTCTGTAGTTATTGATTTGTTTTGTTTTGTTTTTCAACCTCAGGTGTCCCAGCAAATGAGGGATTCCAGAGTAGAGCCCTGGGAGGGGCGACTGGACAACCAGAAATCTGGTTAAAAATTGGGGCCTAGGGACATGTCAAGCCCATTATGACATCTAATGGTCCAGCCACTGAGAGGACGTACTAGAGGACAGGACTCACACTGAGGGTCACAATGCGTGTTTATGCCCTCGTCGCACTCAAGAATGGGCGGGGCGTCAGGGTGAAGGCTGGTTTCTCCTACACTGAACGTTGGACAACATGCCAACCACATGGTTTCTTGCCTTGGGTAAGGAAGAGTTCTGATTTCTGCATCATAGTCACCCCTGGGCAGTGATTGGAGATAAGGTCTAGGTTTTGAAGACTGAAAACTGAGGTAGGTAAGAGATGATGACCTAAGGCCGTGGCGGGTCTGATGTGCTCAGTGTGCGGTCAGCTGTCTGGGTGTTGGTCACGAGGTCCGGGCTCAGGTTGTCAGACAGTGCATTAGTGCCCAGGTTAGACTATCTATTTTGGGTGCCTTCGAGTGACGTGTAGGTTCTTATCTGAAGAACTCTTCAGGATATGAAGAATGAGCGAGTCTGAGGCGCGTGCTCAGGCTTTTGTCTCTGGATTTTGTATCAGCGATGGCCGTGGAATGTTGGGGAGGCCTCATGGGCCATGGACGAATCTTGCTCTCTGTGGACTTGGCCCGATCCCAATTGTTTTTCGTCAATCTGTGGGATGGGAGGACTCCTTTTAGGTTTGTTACCTCAGGTGTCCGACCAAAAGAGGAATTCCAAATCAGAGCCCTGGGGAAGAGTGAAGGGACAACCCGAACTATGGTTAAAAAAGGGGGCCTAGGGGCATGGCAAGCCCAATATGCTGTCCCTCCATCCAGCCACTGAGAGGCCTTACCTGAGGACTGGGCTCAGGCTGAGGGTCACAATGTGTGTTTGTGACCAATGTGGCCCGCAAGCATGGGCGGGGCCTCATGGGCCACACTGGTTTCAAGTACACTGAACCTTGGACAACATGCCAACCACAAGGTTTCTTGCCATGGGGAAAGCGTTCTGATTTCTGCATCATTTTCATACCCGGGCCGTGATTGGAGATACTGTCTAGGTTCTGAAGCCTGAAACCCGAGATTGAGAAGAGATGAAGACCTAAGGCCATGGCAGGTCATATGAGCTCAGTGTGCGGCCAGCTGTCGGGGTGGGGCCAGGAGGTCCAGACTCAGGCTGTCTCAGAAAGGGCATTAGTGCCCAGGTCAGCCTATATATTTGGGGTACAGCCGAATGGCGTGCAGGTTGAATCTCATTTGGGGTTTCTGGGTAGCCCCAGACGGCAATGTTTTTCTTCTGGAGGGCAGGCAGAGTGCTGCCCTGTAGTTCTGGATTGCCAAACTGGAGGGCATGTGGGCCAGTAGTCTGAGGACGGAAGTCTGAGAACCCAAGCTAGGCCTAGGTTTCTGGGTGAGACCGGAATCTAGATCTCGTGCATCTGAAGTCAGGGCGAGGATCAGACGATCGCTCAGGTTGGACATTCTGTCCCTGATGGCCCCTTCCTGAAGGGGGGCGTGGATCACGAGGCCATGCGGGTTTTCCCACGATGGGAGTTGTGAGAAGCTCCCAACTGCAAAGATTCTTCTGCAGGACAATTGAGACCTGTTGGTTGGCTCCAGGACAACGATTCCGAGCAGGGTTCTAAGGATGGATGGCTGGGTAGCCCACCTCGCATTCCAATTGTCTGCAAGCAACAAGACAGGTTAGATCTGCTGGATCTGGGGGAGCAACCGAGGAGGCTGAGTTGAAATGGACTCTCCCGTGGATGTGTCCTAATATGATAATATGTCTATGGAGACCTTGGAATGAAGCGGTGGCACTGGGGCCCTGAAGGGTTCTCCTAAAGAGAGGCTTTCACACAGCTCCATCGTGCAAGTTTCCCATGTGTCGATGAGATTTGTTCTGATGGGTGAGTCAAGAAACAGCCATATGCTGTTATTGAAATCCATTCCTCTGAGGAGAGATGCCTGGAAACCAAAGCAATGGATCGGATATGTGCCTAGGGGCCTGTTCGTTCCTTTTTACCTCTGGGGACATCAGTCTACGGGTCTGAGTGCCGGTAGGTGCTCAGATGGGCCCAGATTGCCCCTGTTTGTCCTGCGAAGCCACACATATTGGGATGGCCTCAGGGACTTTGGAGGTTTATCCTCTTAGTTGGGTTGTGGCCATAGGAATGGGCACACACAATTCCCTTGGAGAGGGCAAGCACAGTCGTCAGGTTTGGCTCCAGGGGCCTGAGCCTGTAGGGTGTGTAGGCCAGGGCTGTTTGGACAGTTGTTTGAAAACACAAACTCGGCTTATGTTTCGGGTCATAGGTATGGCAGGACTGATCTACAGACCATGAGGAGAACTCTTCGGGATATGAAAATAGGGCGAGTGTGAGGCTCTTGCTCAAGTTTTTATCTCTGGTTATCGTGTCACTCATGGTCGTGAAATTTCCGGGTGACTTCATGGGAAATGGACGAGTCTTACTCTCTGGGGGTTTGGCCCCGTCCAAAGAGTTTGGGGTCATTCTGTGGGATGGAAGAAGTCCGTTGTTCTGTAGTTATTGATTTGTTTTGTTTTGTTTTGTTTTTCAACCTCAGGTGTCCCAGCAAATGAGGGATTCCAGAGTAGAGCCCTGGGAGGGGCGACTGGACAACCAGAAATCTGGTTAAAAATTGGGGCCTAGGGACATGTCAAGCCCATTATGACATCTAATGGTCCAGCCACTGAGAGGACGTACTAGAGGACAGGACTCACACTGAGGGTCACAATGCGTGTTTATGCCCTCGTCGCACTCAAGAATGGGCGGGGCGTCAGGGTGAAGGCTGGTTTCTCCTACACTGAAACGTTGGACAACATGCCAACCACATGGTTTCTTGCCTTGGGTAAGGAAGAGTTCTGATTTCTGCATCATAGTCACCCCTGGGCAGTGATTGGAGATAAGGTCTAGGTTTTGAAGACTGAAAACTGAGGTAGGTAAGAGATGATGACCTAAGGCCGTGGCGGGTCTGATGTGCTCAGTGTGCGGTCAGCTGTCTGGGTGTTGGTCACGAGGTCCGGGCTCAGGTTGTCAGACAGTGCATTAGTGCCCAGGTTAGACTATCTATTTTGGGTGCCTTCGAGTGACGTGTAGGTTCTTATCTGAAGAACTCTTCAGGATATGAAGAATGAGCGAGTCTGAGGCGCGTGCTCAGGCTTTTGTCTCTGGATTTTGTATCAGCGATGGCCGTGGAATGTTGGGGAGGCCTCATGGGCCATGGACGAATCTTGCTCTCTGTGGACTTGGCCCGATCCCAATTGTTTTCGTCAATCTGTGGGATGGGAGGACTCCTTTTAGGTTTGTTACCTCAGGTGTCCGACCAAAAGAGGAATTCCAAATCAGAGCCCTGGGGAAGAGTGAAGGGACAACCCGAACTATGGTTAAAAAAAGGGGGCCTAGGGGCATGGCAAGCCCAATATGCTGTCCCTCCATCCAGCCACTGAGAGGCCTTACCTGAGGACTGGGCTCAGGCTGAGGGTCACAATGTGTGTTTTTGTGACCAATGTGGCCCGCAAGCATGGGCGGGGCCTCATGGGCCACACTGGTTTCAAGTACACTGAACCTTGGACAACATGCCAACCACAAGGTTTCTTGCCATGGGGAAAGCGTTCTGATTTCTGCATCATTTTCATACCCGGGCCGTGATTGGAGATACTGTCTAGGTTCTGAAGCCTGAAACCCGAGATTGAGAAGAGATGAAGACCTAAGGCCATGGCAGGTCATATGAGCTCAGTGTGCGGCCAGCTGTCGGGGTGGGGCCAGGAGGTCCAGACTCAGGCTGTCTCAGAAAGGGCATTAGTGCCCAGGTCAGCCTATATATTTGGGGTACAGCCCGAATGGCGTGCAGGTTGAATCTCATTTGGGGTTTCTGGGTAGCCCCAGACGGCAATGTTTTTTTCTTCTGGAGGGCAGGCAGAGTGCTGCCCTGTAGTTCTGGATTGCCAAACTGGAGGGCATGTGGGCCAGTAGTCTGAGGACGGAAGTCTGAGAACCCAAGCTAGGCCTAGGTTTCTGGGTGAGACCGGAATCTAGATCTCGTGCATCTGAAGTCAGGGCGAGGATCAGACGATCGCTCAGGTTGGACATTCTGTCCCTGATGGCCCCTTCCTGAAGGGGGGGCGTGGATCACGAGGCCATGCGGGTTTTCCCACGATGGGAGTTGTGAGAAGCTCCCAACTGCAAAGATTCTTCTGCAGGACAATTGAGACCTGTTGGTTGGCTCCAGGACAACGATTCCGAGCAGGGTTCTAAGGATGGATGGCTGGGTAGCCCACCTCGCATTCCAATTGTCTGCAAGCAACAAGACAGGTTAGATCTGCTGGATCTGGGGGAGCAACCGAGGAGGCTGAGTTGAAATGGACTCTCCCGTGGATGTGTCCTAATATGATAATATGTCTATGGAGACCTTGGAATGAAGCGGTGGCACTGGGGCCCTGAAGGGTTCTCCTAAAGAGAGGCTTTCACACAGCTCCATCGTGCAAGTTTCCCATGTGTCGATGAGATTTGTTCTGATGGGTGAGTCAAGAAACAGCCATATGCTGTTATTGAAATCCATTCCTCTGAGGAGAGATGCCTGGAAACCAAAGCAATGGATCGGATATGTGCCTAGGGGCCTGTTCGTTCCTTTTTACCTCTGGGGACATCAGTCTACGGGTCTGAGTGCCGGTAGGTGCTCAGATGGGCCCAGATTGCCCCTGTTTGTCCTGCGAAGCCACACATATTGGGATGGCCTCAGGGACTTTGGAGGTTTATCCTCTTAGTTGGGTTGTGGCCATAGGAATGGGCACACACAATTCCCTTGGAGAGGGCAAGCACAGTCGTCAGGTTTGGCTCCAGGGGCCTGAGCCTGTAGGGTGTGTAGGCCAGGGCTGTTTGGACAGTTGTTTGAAAACACAAACTCGGCTTATGTTTCGGGTCATAGGTATGGCAGGACTGATCTACAGACCATGAGGAGAACTCTTCGGGATATGAAAATAGGGCGAGTGTGAGGCTCTTGCTCAAGTTTTTATCTCTGGTTATCGTGTCACTCATGGTCGTGAAATTTCCGGGTGACTTCATGGGAAATGGACGAGTCTTACTCTCTGGGGGTTTGGCCCCGTCCAAAGAGTTTGGGGTCATTCTGTGGGATGGAAGAAGTCCGTTGTTCTGTAGTTATTGATTTGTTTTGTTTTGTTTTTCAACCTCAGGTGTCCCAGCAAATGAGGGATTCCAGAGTAGAGCCCTGGGAGGGGCGACTGGACAACCAGAAATCTGGTTAAAAATTGGGGCCTAGGGACATGTCAAGCCCATTATGACATCTAATGGTCCAGCCGCTGAGAGGACGTACTAGAGGACAGGACTCACGCTGAGGGTCACAATGCGTGTTTATGCCCTCGTCGCACTCAAGAATGGGCGGGGCGTCAGGGTGAAGGCTGGTTTCTCCTACACTGAACGTTGGACAACATGCCAACCACATGGTTTCTTGCCTTGGGTAAGGAAGAGTTCTGATTTCTGCATCATAGTCACCCCTGGGCAGTGATTGGAGATAAGGTCTAGGTTTTGAAGACTGAAAACTGAGGTAGGTAAGAGATGATGACCTAAGGCCGTGGCGGGTCTGATGTGCTCAGTGTGCGGTCAGCTGTCTGGGTGTTGGTCACGAGGTCCGGGCTCAGGTTGTCAGACAGTGCATTAGTGCCCAGGTTAGACTATCTATTTTGGGTGCCTTCGAGTGACGTGTAGGTTCTTATCTGAAGAACTCTTCAGGATATGAAGAATGAGCGAGTCTGAGGCGCGTGCTCAGGCTTTTGTCTCTGGATTTTGTATCAGCGATGGCCGTGGAATGTTGGGGAGGCCTCATGGGCCATGGACGAATCTTGCTCTCTGTGGACTTGGCCCGATCCCAATTGTTTTTTCGTCAATCTGTGGGATGGGAGGACTCCTTTTAGGTTTGTTACCTCAGGTGTCCGACCAAAAGAGGAATTCCAAATCAGAGCCCTGGGGAAGAGTGAAGGGACAACCCGAACTATGGTTAAAAAAGGGGGCCTAGGGGCATGGCAAGCCCAATATGCTGTCCCTCCATCCAGCCACTGAGAGGCCTTACCTGAGGACTGGGCTCAGGCTGAGGGTCACAATGTGTGTTTGTGACCAATGTGGCCCGCAAGCATGGGCGGGGCCTCATGGGCCACACTGGTTTCAAGTACACTGAACCTTGGACAACATGCCAACCACAAGGTTTCTTGCCATGGGGAAAGCGTTCTGATTTCTGCATCATTTTCATACCCGGGCCGTGATTGGAGATACTGTCTAGGTTCTGAAGCCTGAAACCCGAGATTGAGAAGAGATGAAGACCTAAGGCCATGGCAGGTCATATGAGCTCAGTGTGCGGCCAGCTGTCGGGGTGGGGCCAGGAGGTCCAGACTCAGGCTGTCTCAGAAAGGGCATTAGTGCCCAGGTCAGCCTATATATTTGGGGTACAGCCGAATGGCGTGCAGGTTGAATCTCATTTGGGGTTTCTGGGTAGCCCCAGACGGCAATGTTTTTCTTCTGGAGGGCAGGCAGAGTGCTGCCCTGTAGTTCTGGATTGCCAAACTGGAGGGCATGTGGGCCAGTAGTCTGAGGACGGAAGTCTGAGAACCCAAGCTAGGCCTAGGTTTCTGGGTGAGACCGGAATCTAGATCTCGTGCATCTGAAGTCAGGGCGAGGATCAGACGATCGCTCAGGTTGGACATTCTGTCCCTGATGGCCCCTTCCTGAAGGGGGGCGTGGATCACGAGGCCATGCGGGTTTTCCCACGATGGGAGTTGTGAGAAGCTCCCAACTGCAAAGATTCTTCTGCAGGACAATTGAGACCTGTTGGTTGGCTCCAGGACAACGATTCCGAGCAGGGTTCTAAGGATGGATGGCTGGGTAGCCCACCTCGCATTCCAATTGTCTGCAAGCAACAAGACAGGTTAGATCTGCTGGATCTGGGGGAGCAACCGAGGAGGCTGAGTTGAAATGGACTCTCCCGTGGATGTGTCCTAATATGATAATATGTCTATGGAGACCTTGGAATGAAGCGGTGGCACTGGGGCCCTGAAGGGTTCTCCTAAAGAGAGGCTTTCACACAGCTCCATCGTGCAAGTTTCCCATGTGTCGATGAGATTTGTTCTGATGGGTGAGTCAAGAAACAGCCATATGCTGTTATTGAAATCCATTCCTCTGAGGAGAGATGCCTGGAAACCAAAGCAATGGATCGGATATGTGCCTAGGGGCCTGTTCGTTCCTTTTTACCTCTGGGGACATCAGTCTACGGGTCTGAGTGCCGGTAGGTGCTCAGATGGGCCCAGATTGCCCCTGTTTGTCCTGCGAAGCCACACATATTGGGATGGCCTCAGGGACTTTGGAGGTTTATCCTCTTAGTTGGGTTGTGGCCATAGGAATGGGCACACACAATTCCCTTGGAGAGGGCAAGCACAGTCGTCAGGTTTGGCTCCAGGGGCCTGAGCCTGTAGGGTGTGTGTAGGCCAGGGCTGTTTGGACAGTTGTTTGAAAACACAAACTCGGCTTATGTTTCGGGTCATAGGTATGGCAGGACTGATCTACAGACCATGAGGAGAACTCTTCGGGATATGAAAATAGGGCGAGTGTGAGGCTCTTGCTCAAGTTTTTATCTCTGGTTATCGTGTCACTCATGGTCGTGAAATTTCCGGGTGACTTCATGGGAAATGGACGAGTCTTACTCTCTGGGGGTTTGGCCCCGTCCAAAGAGTTTGGGGTCATTCTGTGGGATGGAAGAAGTCCGTTGTTCTGTAGTTATTGATTTGTTTTGTTTTGTTTTTCAACCTCAGGTGTCCCAGCAAATGAGGGATTCCAGAGTAGAGCCCTGGGAGGGGCGACTGGACAACCAGAAATCTGGTTAAAAATTGGGGCCTAGGGACATGTCAAGCCCATTATGACATCTAATGGTCCAGCCACTGAGAGGACGTACTAGAGGACAGGACTCACACTGAGGGTCACAATGCGTGTTTATGCCCTCGTCGCACTCAAGAATGGGCGGGGCGTCAGGGTGAAGGCTGGTTTCTCCTACACTGAACGTTGGACAACATGCCAACCACATGGTTTCTTGCCTTGGGTAAGGAAGAGTTCTGATTTCTGCATCATAGTCACCCCTGGGCAGTGATTGGAGATAAGGTCTAGGTTTTGAAGACTGAAAACTGAGGTAGGTAAGAGATGATGACCTAAGGCCGTGGCGGGTCTGATGTGCTCAGTGTGCGGTCAGCTGTCTGGGTGTTGGTCACGAGGTCCGGGCTCAGGTTGTCAGACAGTGCATTAGTGCCCAGGTTAGACTATCTATTTTGGGTGCCTTCGAGTGACGTGTAGGTTCTTATCTGAAGAACTCTTCAGGATATGAAGAATGAGCGAGTCTGAGGCGCGTGCTCAGGCTTTTGTCTCTGGATTTTGTATCAGCGATGGCCGTGGAATGTTGGGGAGGCCTCATGGGCCATGGACGAATCTTGCTCTCTGTGGACTTGGCCCGATCCCAATTGTTTTTCGTCAATCTGTGGGATGGGAGGACTCCTTTTAGGTTTGTTACCTCAGGTGTCCGACCAAAAGAGGAATTCCAAATCAGAGCCCTGGGGAAGAGTGAAGGGACAACCCGAACTATGGTTAAAAAAGGGGGGCCTAGGGGCATGGCAAGCCCAATATGCTGTCCCTCCATCCAGCCACTGAGAGGCCTTACCTGAGGACTGGGCTCAGGCTGAGGGTCACAATGTGTGTTTGTGACCAATGTGGCCCGCAAGCATGGGCGGGGCCTCATGGGCCACACTGGTTTCAAGTACACTGAACCTTGGACAACATGCCAACCACAAGGTTTCTTGCCATGGGGAAAGCGTTCTGATTTCTGCATCATTTTCATACCCGGGCCGTGATTGGAGATACTGTCTAGGTTCTGAAGCCTGAAACCCCGAGATTGAGAAGAGATGAAGACCTAAGGCCATGGCAGGTCATATGAGCTCAGTGTGCGGCCAGCTGTCGGGGTGGGGCCAGGAGGTCCAGACTCAGGCTGTCTCAGAAAGGGCATTAGTGCCCAGGTCAGCCTATATATTTGGGGTACAGCCGAATGGCGTGCAGGTTGAATCTCATTTGGGGTTTCTGGGTAGCCCCAGACGGCAATGTTTTTCTTCTGGAGGGCAGGCAGAGTGCTGCCCTGTAGTTCTGGATTGCCAAACTGGAGGGCATGTGGGCCAGTAGTCTGAGGACGGAAGTCTGAGAACCCAAGCTAGGCCTAGGTTTCTGGGTGAGACCGGAATCTAGATCTCGTGCATCTGAAGTCAGGGCGAGGATCAGACGATCGCTCAGGTTGGACATTCTGTCCCTGATGGCCCCTTCCTGAAGGGGGGCGTGGATCACGAGGCCATGCGGGTTTTCCCACGATGGGAGTTGTGAGAAGCTCCCAACTGCAAAGATTCTTCTGCAGGACAATTGAGACCTGTTGGTTGGCTCCAGGACAACGATTCCGAGCAGGGTTCTAAGGATGGATGGCTGGGTAGCCCACCTCGCATTCCAATTGTCTGCAAGCAACAAGACAGGTTAGATCTGCTGGATCTGGGGGAGCAACCGAGGAGGCTGAGTTGAAATGGACTCTCCCGTGGATGTGTCCTAATATGATAATATGTCTATGGAGACCTTGGAATGAAGCGGTGGCACTGGGGCCCTGAAGGGTTCTCCTAAAGAGAGGCTTTCACACAGCTCCATCGTGCAAGTTTCCCATGTGTCGATGAGATTTGTTCTGATGGGTGAGTCAAGAAACAGCCATATGCTGTTATTGAAATCCATTCCTCTGAGGAGAGATGCCTGGAAACCAAAGCAATGGATCGGATATGTGCCTAGGGGCCTGTTCGTTCCTTTTTACCTCTGGGGACATCAGTCTACGGGTCTGAGTGCCGGTAGGTGCTCAGATGGGCCCAGATTGCCCCTGTTTGTCCTGCGAAGCCACACATATTGGGATGGCCTCAGGGACTTTGGAGGTTTATCCTCTTAGTTGGGTTGTGGCCATAGGAATGGGCACACACAATTCCCTTGGAGAGGGCAAGCACAGTCGTCAGGTTTGGCTCCAGGGGCCTGAGCCTGTAGGGTGTGTAGGCCAGGGCTGTTTGGACAGTTGTTTGAAAAACACAAACTCGGCTTATGTTTCGGGTCATAGGTATGGCAGGACTGATCTACAGACCATGAGGAGAACTCTTCGGGATATGAAAATAGGGCGAGTGTGAGGCTCTTGCTCAAGTTTTTATCTCTGGTTATCGTGTCACTCATGGTCGTGAAATTTCCGGGTGACTTCATGGGAAATGGACGAGTCTTACTCTCTGGGGGTTTGGCCCCGTCCAAAGAGTTTGGGGTCATTCTGTGGGATGGAAGAAGTCCGTTGTTCTGTAGTTATTGATTTGTTTTGTTTTTGTTTTTCAACCTCAGGTGTCCCAGCAAATGAGGGATTCCAGAGTAGAGCCCTGGGAGGGGCGACTGGACAACCAGAAATCTGGTTAAAAATTGGGGCCTAGGGACATGTCAAGCCCATTATGACATCTAATGGTCCAGCCACTGAGAGGACGTACTAGAGGACAGGACTCACGCTGAGGGTCACAATGCGTGTTTATGCCCTCGTCGCACTCAAGAATGGGCGGGGCGTCAGGGTGAAGGCTGGTTTCTCCTACACTGAACGTTGGACAACATGCCAACCACATGGTTTCTTGCCTTGGGTAAGGAAGAGTTCTGATTTCTGCATCATCATAGTCACCCCTGGGCAGTGATTGGAGATAAGGTCTAGGTTTTGAAGACTGAAAACTGAGGTAGGTAAGAGATGATGACCTAAGGCCGTGGCGGGTCTGATGTGCTCAGTGTGCGGTCAGCTGTCTGGGTGTTGGTCACGAGGTCCGGGCTCAGGTTGTCAGACAGTGCATTAGTGCCCAGGTTAGACTATCTATTTTGGGTGCCTTCGAGTGACGTGTAGGTTCTTATCTGAAGAACTCTTCAGGATATGAAGAATGAGCGAGTCTGAGGCGCGTGCTCAGGCTTTTGTCTCTGGATTTTGTATCAGCGATGGCCGTGGAATGTTGGGGAGGCCTCATGGGCCATGGACGAATCTTGCTCTCTGTGGACTTGGCCCGATCCCAATTGTTTTTTCGTCAATCTGTGGGATGGGAGGACTCCTTTTAGGTTTGTTACCTCAGGTGTCCGACCAAAAGAGGAATTCCAAATCAGAGCCCTGGGGAAGAGTGAAGGGACAACCCGAACTATGGTTAAAAAAGGGGGCCTAGGGGCATGGCAAGCCCAATATGCTGTCCCTCCATCCAGCCACTGAGAGGCCTTACCTGAGGACTGGGCTCAGGCTGAGGGTCACAATGTGTGTTTGTGACCAATGTGGCCCGCAAGCATGGGCGGGGCCTCATGGGCCACACTGGTTTCAAGTACACTGAACCTTGGACAACATGCCAACCACAAGGTTTCTTGCCATGGGGAAAGCGTTCTGATTTCTGCATCATTTTCATACCCGGGCCGTGATTGGAGATACTGTCTAGGTTCTGAAGCCTGAAACCCGAGATTGAGAAGAGATGAAGACCTAAGGCCATGGCAGGTCATATGAGCTCAGTGTGCGGCCAGCTGTCGGGGTGGGGCCAGGAGGTCCAGACTCAGGCTGTCTCAGAAAGGGCATTAGTGCCCAGGTCAGCCTATATATTTGGGGTACAGCCGAATGGCGTGCAGGTTGAATCTCATTTGGGGTTTCTGGGTAGCCCCAGACGGCAATGTTTTTCTTCTGGAGGGCAGGCAGAGTGCTGCCCTGTAGTTCTGGATTGCCAAACTGGAGGGCATGTGGGCCAGTAGTCTGAGGACGGAAGTCTGAGAACCCAAGCTAGGCCTAGGTTTCTGGGTGAGACCGGAATCTAGATCTCGTGCATCTGAAGTCAGGGCGAGGATCAGACGATCGCTCAGGTTGGACATTCTGTCCCTGATGGCCCCTTCCTGAAGGGGGGCGTGGATCACGAGGCCATGCGGGTTTTCCCACGATGGGAGTTGTGAGAAGCTCCCAACTGCAAAGATTCTTCTGCAGGACAATTGAGACCTGTTGGTTGGCTCCAGGACAACGATTCCGAGCAGGGTTCTAAGGATGGATGGCTGGGTAGCCCACCTCGCATTCCAATTGTCTGCAAGCAACAAGACAGGTTAGATCTGCTGGATCTGGGGGAGCAACCGAGGAGGCTGAGTTGAAATGGACTCTCCCGTGGATGTGTCCTAATATGATAATATGTCTATGGAGACCTTGGAATGAAGCGGTGGCACTGGGGCCCTGAAGGGTTCTCCTAAAGAGAGGCTTTCACACAGCTCCATCGTGCAAGTTTCCCATGTGTCGATGAGATTTGTTCTGATGGGTGAGTCAAGAAACAGCCATATGCTGTTATTGAAATCCATTCCTCTGAGGAGAGATGCCTGGAAACCAAAGCAATGGATCGGATATGTGCCTAGGGGCCTGTTCGTTCCTTTTTACCTCTGGGGACATCAGTCTACGGGTCTGAGTGCCGGTAGGTGCTCAGATGGGCCCAGATTGCCCCTGTTTGTCCTGCGAAGCCACACATATTGGGATGGCCTCAGGGACTTTGGAGGTTTATCCTCTTAGTTGGGTTGTGGCCATAGGAATGGGCACACACAATTCCCTTGGAGAGGGCAAGCACAGTCGTCAGGTTTGGCTCCAGGGGCCTGAGCCTGTAGGGTGTGTAGGCCAGGGCTGTTTGGACAGTTGTTTGAAAAACACAAACTCGGCTTATGTTTCGGGTCATAGGTATGGCAGGACTGATCTACAGACCATGAGGAGAACTCTTCGGGATATGAAAATAGGGCGAGTGTGAGGCTCTTGCTCAAGTTTTTATCTCTGGTTATCGTGTCACTCATGGTCGTGAAATTTCCGGGTGACTTCATGGGAAATGGACGAGTCTTACTCTCTGGGGGTTTGGCCCCGTCCAAAGAGTTTGGGGTCATTCTGTGGGATGGAAGAAGTCCGTTGTTCTGTAGTTATTGATTTGTTGTTTTGTTTTGTTTTTCAACCTCAGGTGTCCCAGCAAATGAGGGATTCCAGAGTAGAGCCCTGGGAGGGGCGACTGGACAACCAGAAATCTGGTTAAAAATTGGGGCCTAGGGACATGTCAAGCCCATTATGACATCTAATGGTCCAGCCACTGAGAGGACGTACTAGAGGACAGGACTCACACTGAGGGTCACAATGCGTGTTTATGCCCTCGTCGCACTCAAGAATGGGCGGGGCGTCAGGGTGAAGGCTGGTTTCTCCTACACTGAACGTTGGACAACATGCCAACCACATGGTTTCTTGCCTTGGGTAAGGAAGAGTTCTGATTTCTGCATCATAGTCACCCCTGGGCAGTGATTGGAGATAAGGTCTAGGTTTTGAAGACTGAAAACTGAGGTAGGTAAGAGATGATGACCTAAGGCCGTGGCGGGTCTGATGTGCTCAGTGTGCGGTCAGCTGTCTGGGTGTTGGTCACGAGGTCCGGGCTCAGGTTGTCAGACAGTGCATTAGTGCCCAGGTTAGACTATCTATTTTGGGTGCCTTCGAGTGACGTGTAGGTTCTTATCTGAAGAACTCTTCAGGATATGAAGAATGAGCGAGTCTGAGGCGCGTGCTCAGGCTTTTGTCTCTGGATTTTGTATCAGCGATGGCCGTGGAATGTTGGGGAGGCCTCATGGGCCATGGACGAATCTTGCTCTCTGTGGACTTGGCCCGATCCCAATTGTTTTTCGTCAATCTGTGGGATGGGAGGACTCCTTTTAGGTTTGTTACCTCAGGTGTCCGACCAAAAGAGGAATTCCAAATCAGAGCCCTGGGGAAGAGTGAAGGGACAACCCGAACTATGGTTAAAAAAGGGGGCCTAGGGGCATGGCAAGCCCAATATGCTGTCCCTCCATCCAGCCACTGAGAGGCCTTACCTGAGGACTGGGCTCAGGCTGAGGGTCACAATGTGTGTTTGTGACCAATGTGGCCCGCAAGCATGGGCGGGGCCTCATGGGCCACACTGGTTTCAAGTACACTGAACCTTGGACAACATGCCAACCACAAGGTTTCTTGCCATGGGGAAAGCGTTCTGATTTCTGCATCATTTTCATACCCGGGCCGTGATTGGAGATACTGTCTAGGTTCTGAAGCCTGAAACCCGAGATTGAGAAGAGATGAAGACCTAAGGCCATGGCAGGTCATATGAGCTCAGTGTGCGGCCAGCTGTCGGGGTGGGGCCAGGAGGTCCAGACTCAGGCTGTCTCAGAAAGGGCATTAGTGCCCAGGTCAGCCTATATATTTGGGGTACAGCCGAATGGCGTGCAGGTTGAATCTCATTTGGGGTTTCTGGGTAGCCCCAGACGGCAATGTTTTTCTTCTGGAGGGCAGGCAGAGTGCTGCCCTGTAGTTCTGGATTGCCAAACTGGAGGGCATGTGGGCCAGTAGTCTGAGGACGGAAGTCTGAGAACCCAAGCTAGGCCTAGGTTTCTGGGTGAGACCGGAATCTAGATCTCGTGCATCTGAAGTCAGGGCGAGGATCAGACGATCGCTCAGGTTGGACATTCTGTCCCTGATGGCCCCTTCCTGAAGGGGGGCGTGGATCACGAGGCCATGCGGGTTTTCCCACGATGGGAGTTGTGAGAAGCTCCCAACTGCAAAGATTCTTCTGCAGGACAATTGAGACCTGTTGGTTGGCTCCAGGACAACGATTCCGAGCAGGGTTCTAAGGATGGATGGCTGGGTAGCCCACCTCGCATTCCAATTGTCTGCAAGCAACAAGACAGGTTAGATCTGCTGGATCTGGGGGAGCAACCGAGGAGGCTGAGTTGAAATGGACTCTCCCGTGGATGTGTCCTAATATGATAATATGTCTATGGAGACCTTGGAATGAAGCGGTGGCACTGGGGCCCTGAAGGGTTCTCCTAAAGAGAGGCTTTCACACAGCTCCATCGTGCAAGTTTCCCATGTGTCGATGAGATTTGTTCTGATGGGTGAGTCAAGAAACAGCCATATGCTGTTATTGAAATCCATTCCTCTGAGGAGAGATGCCTGGAAACCAAAGCAATGGATCGGATATGTGCCTAGGGGCCTGTTCGTTCCTTTTTACCTCTGGGGACATCAGTCTACGGGTCTGAGTGCCGGTAGGTGCTCAGATGGGCCCAGATTGCCCCTGTTTGTCCTGCGAAGCCACACATATTGGGATGGCCTCAGGGACTTTGGAGGTTTATCCTCTTAGTTGGGTTGTGGCCATAGGAATGGGCACACACAATTCCCTTGGAGAGGGCAAGCACAGTCGTCAGGTTTGGCTCCAGGGGCCTGAGCCTGTAGGGTGTGTAGGCCAGGGCTGTTTGGACAGTTGTTTGAAAACACAAACTCGGCTTATGTTTCGGGTCATAGGTATGGCAGGACTGATCTACAGACCATGAGGAGAACTCTTCGGGATATGAAAATAGGGCGAGTGTGAGGCTCTTGCTCAAGTTTTTATCTCTGGTTATCGTGTCACTCATGGTCGTGAAATTTCCGGGTGACTTCATGGGAAATGGACGAGTCTTACTCTCTGGGGGTTTGGCCCCGTCCAAAGAGTTTGGGGTCATTCTGTGGGATGGAAGAAGTCCGTTGTTCTGTAGTTATTGATTTGTGTTTTGTTTTGTTTTTCAACCTCAGGTGTCCCAGCAAATGAGGGATTCCAGAGTAGAGCCCTGGGAGGGGCGACTGGACAACCAGAAATCTGGTTAAAAAATTGGGGCCTAGGGACATGTCAAGCCCATTATGACATCTAATGGTCCAGCCACTGAGAGGACGTACTAGAGGACAGGACTCACACTGAGGGTCACAATGCGTGTTTATGCCCTCGTCGCACTCAAGAATGGGCGGGGCGTCAGGGTGAAGGCTGGTTTCTCCTACACTGAACGTTGGACAACATGCCAACCACATGGTTTCTTGCCTTGGGTAAGGAAGAGTTCTGATTTCTGCATCATAGTCACCCCTGGGCAGTGATTGGAGATAAGGTCTAGGTTTTGAAGACTGAAAAACTGAGGTAGGTAAGAGATGATGACCTAAGGCCGTGGCGGGTCTGATGTGCTCAGTGTGCGGTCAGCTGTCTGGGTGTTGGTCACGAGGTCCGGGCTCAGGTTGTCAGACAGTGCATTAGTGCCCAGGTTAGACTATCTATTTTGGGTGCCTTCGAGTGACGTGTAGGTTCTTATCTGAAGAACTCTTCAGGATATGAAGAATGAGCGAGTCTGAGGCGCGTGCTCAGGCTTTTGTCTCTGGATTTTGTATCAGCGATGGCCGTGGAATGTTGGGGAGGCCTCATGGGCCATGGACGAATCTTGCTCTCTGTGGACTTGGCCCGATCCCAATTGTTTTTCGTCAATCTGTGGGATGGGAGGACTCCTTTTAGGTTTGTTACCTCAGGTGTCCGACCAAAAGAGGAATTCCAAATCAGAGCCCTGGGGAAGAGTGAAGGGACAACCCGAACTATGGTTAAAAAAGGGGGCCTAGGGGCATGGCAAGCCCAATATGCTGTCCCTCCATCCAGCCACTGAGAGGCCTTACCTGAGGACTGGGCTCAGGCTGAGGGTCACAATGTGTGTTTGTGACCAATGTGGCCCGCAAGCATGGGCGGGGCCTCATGGGCCACACTGGTTTCAAGTACACTGAACCTTGGACAACATGCCAACCACAAGGTTTCTTGCCATGGGGAAAGCGTTCTGATTTCTGCATCATTTTCATACCCGGGCCGTGATTGGAGATACTGTCTAGGTTCTGAAGCCTGAAACCCGAGATTGAGAAGAGATGAAGACCTAAGGCCATGGCAGGTCATATGAGCTCAGTGTGCGGCCAGCTGTCGGGGTGGGGCCAGGAGGTCCAGACTCAGGCTGTCTCAGAAAGGGCATTAGTGCCCAGGTCAGCCTATATATTTGGGGTACAGCCGAATGGCGTGCAGGTTGAATCTCATTTGGGGTTTCTGGGTAGCCCCAGACGGCAATGTTTTTCTTCTGGAGGGCAGGCAGAGTGCTGCCCTGTAGTTCTGGATTGCCAAACTGGAGGGCATGTGGGCCAGTAGTCTGAGGACGGAAGTCTGAGAACCCAAGCTAGGCCTAGGTTCTGGGTGAGAGACCGGAATCTAGATCTCGTGCATCTGAAGTCAGGGCGAGGATCAGACGATCGCTCAGGTTGGACATTCTGTCCCTGATGGCCCCTTCCTGAAGGGGGGCGTGGATCACGAGGCCATGCGGGTTTTCCCACGATGGGAGTTGTGAGAAGCTCCCAACTGCAAAGATTCTTCTGCAGGACAATTGAGACCTGTTGGTTGGCTCCAGGACAACGATTCCGAGCAGGGTTCTAAGGATGGATGGCTGGGTAGCCCACCTCGCATTCCAATTGTCTGCAAGCAACAAGACAGGTTAGATCTGCTGGATCTGGGGGAGCAACCGAGGAGGCTGAGTTGAAATGGACTCTCCCGTGGATGTGTCCTAATATGATAATATGTCTATGGAGACCTTGGAATGAAGCGGTGGCACTGGGGCCCTGAAGGGTTCTCCTAAAGAGAGGCTTTCACACAGCTCCATCGTGCAAGTTTCCCATGTGTCGATGAGATTTGTTCTGATGGGTGAGTCAAGAAACAGCCATATGCTGTTATTGAAATCCATTCCTCTGAGGAGAGATGCCTGGAAACCAAAGCAATGGATCGGATATGTGCCTAGGGGCCTGTTCGTTCCTTTTTACCTCTGGGGACATCAGTCTACGGGTCTGAGTGCCGGTAGGTGCTCAGATGGGCCCAGATTGCCCCTGTTTGTCCTGCGAAGCCACACATATTGGGATGGCCTCAGGGACTTTGGAGGTTTATCCTCTTAGTTGGGTTGTGGCCATAGGAATGGGCACACACAATTCCCTTGGAGAGGGCAAGCACAGTCGTCAGGTTTGGCTCCAGGGGCCTGAGCCTGTAGGGTGTGTAGGCCAGGGCTGTTTGGACAGTTGTTTGAAAACACAAACTCGGCTTATGTTTCGGGTCATAGGTATGGCAGGACTGATCTACAGACCATGAGGAGAACTCTTCGGGATATGAAAATAGGGCGAGTGTGAGGCTCTTGCTCAAGTTTTTATCTCTGGTTATCGTGTCACTCATGGTCGTGAAATTTCCGGGTGACTTCATGGGAAATGGACGAGTCTTACTCTCTGGGGGTTTGGCCCCGTCCAAAGAGTTTGGGGTCATTCTGTGGGATGGAAGAAGTCCGTTGTTCTGTAGTTATTGATTTGTTTTGTTTTGTTTTTCAACCTCAGGTGTCCCAGCAAATGAGGGATTCCAGAGTAGAGCCCTGGGAGGGGCGACTGGACAACCAGAAATCTGGTTAAAAATTGGGGGCTAGGGACATGTCAAGCCCATTATGACATCTAATGGTCCAGCCACTGAGAGGACGTACTAGAGGACAGGACTCACACTGAGGGTCACAATGCGTGTTTATGCCCTCGTCGCACTCAAGAATGGGCGGGGCGTCAGGGTGAAGGCTGGTTTCTCCTACACTGAACGTTGGACAACATGCCAACCACATGGTTTCTTGCCTTGGGTAAGGAAGAGTTCTGATTTCTGCATCATAGTCACCCCTGGGCAGTGATTGGAGATAAGGTCTAGGTTTTGAAGACTGAAAACTGAGGTAGGTAAGAGATGATGACCTAAGGCCGTGGCGGGTCTGATGTGCTCAGTGTGCGGTCAGCTGTCTGGGTGTTGGTCACGAGGTCCGGGCTCAGGTTGTCAGACAGTGCATTAGTGCCCAGGTTAGACTATCTATTTTGGGTGCCTTCGAGTGACGTGTAGGTTCTTATCTGAAGAACTCTTCAGGATATGAAGAATGAGCGAGTCTGAGGCGCGTGCTCAGGCTTTTGTCTCTGGATTTTGTATCAGCGATGGCCGTGGAATGTTGGGGAGGCCTCATGGGCCATGGACGAATCTTGCTCTCTGTGGACTTGGCCCGATCCCAATTGTTTTTCGTCAATCTGTGGGATGGGAGGACTCCTTTTAGGTTTGTTACCTCAGGTGTCCGACCAAAAGAGGAATTCCAAATCAGAGCCCTGGGGAAGAGTGAAGGGACAACCCGAACTATGGTTAAAAAAGGGGGCCTAGGGGCATGGCAAGCCCAATATGCTGTCCCTCCATCCAGCCACTGAGAGGCCTTACCTGAGGACTGGGCTCAGGCTGAGGGTCACAATGTGTGTTTGTGACCAATGTGGCCCGCAAGCATGGGCGGGGCCTCATGGGCCACACTGGTTTCAAGTACACTGAACCTTGGACAACATGCCAACCACAAGGTTTCTTGCCATGGGGAAAGCGTTCTGATTTCTGCATCATTTTCATACCCGGGCCGTGATTGGAGATACTGTCTAGGTTCTGAAGCCTGAAACCCGAGATTGAGAAGAGATGAAGACCTAAGGCCATGGCAGGTCATATGAGCTCAGTGTGCGGCCAGCTGTCGGGGTGGGGCCAGGAGGTCCAGACTCAGGCTGTCTCAGAAAGGGCATTAGTGCCCAGGTCAGCCTATATATTTGGGGTACAGCCGAATGGCGTGCAGGTTGAATCTCATTTGGGGTTTCTGGGTAGCCCCAGACGGCAATGTTTTTCTTCTGGAGGGCAGGCAGAGTGCTGCCCTGTAGTTCTGGATTGCCAAACTGGAGGGCATGTGGGCCAGTAGTCTGAGGACGGAAGTCTGAGAACCCAAGCTAGGCCTAGGTTTCTGGGTGAGACCGGAATCTAGATCTCGTGCATCTGAAGTCAGGGCGAGGATCAGACGATCGCTCAGGTTGGACATTCTGTCCCTGATGGCCCCTTCCTGAAGGGGGGCGTGGATCACGAGGCCATGCGGGTTTTCCCACGATGGGAGTTGTGAGAAGCTCCCAACTGCAAAGATTCTTCTGCAGGACAATTGAGACCTGTTGGTTGGCTCCAGGACAACGATTCCGAGCAGGGTTCTAAGGATGGATGGCTGGGTAGCCCACCTCGCATTCCAATTGTCTGCAAGCAACAAGACAGGTTAGATCTGCTGGATCTGGGGGAGCAACCGAGGAGGCTGAGTTGAAATGGACTCTCCCGTGGATGTGTCCTAATATGATAATATGTCTATGGAGACCTTGGAATGAAGCGGTGGCACTGGGGCCCTGAAGGGTTCTCCTAAAGAGAGGCTTTCACACAGCTCCATCGTGCAAGTTTCCCATGTGTCGATGAGATTTGTTCTGATGGGTGAGTCAAGAAACAGCCATATGCTGTTATTGAAATCCATTCCTCTGAGGAGAGATGCCTGGAAACCAAAGCAATGGATCGGATATGTGCCTAGGGGCCTGTTCGTTCCTTTTTTACCTCTGGGGACATCAGTCTACGGGTCTGAGTGCCGGTAGGTGCTCAGATGGGCCCAGATTGCCCCTGTTTGTCCTGCGAAGCCACACATATTGGGATGGCCTCAGGGACTTTGGAGGTTTATCCTCTTAGTTGGGTTGTGGCCATAGGAATGGGCACACACAATTCCCTTGGAGAGGGCAAGCACAGTCGTCAGGTTTGGCTCCAGGGGCCTGAGCCTGTAGGGTGTGTAGGCCAGGGCTGTTTGGACAGTTGTTTGAAAACACAAACTCGGCTTATGTTTCGGGTCATAGGTATGGCAGGACTGATCTACAGACCATGAGGAGAACTCTTCGGGATATGAAAATAGGGCGAGTGTGAGGCTCTTGCTCAAGTTTTTATCTCTGGTTATCGTGTCACTCATGGTCGTGAAATTTCCGGGTGACTTCATGGGAAATGGACGAGTCTTACTCTCTGGGGGTTTGGCCCCGTCCAAAGAGTTTGGGGTCATTCTGTGGGATGGAAGAAGTCCGTTGTTCTGTAGTTATTGATTTGTTTTGTTTTGTTTTTCAACCTCAGGTGTCCCAGCAAATGAGGGATTCCAGAGTAGAGCCCTGGGAGGGGCGACTGGACAACCAGAAATCTGGTTAAAAATTGGGGCCTAGGGACATGTCAAGCCCATTATGACATCTAATGGTCCAGCCACTGAGAGGACGTACTAGAGGACAGGACTCACACTGAGGGTCACAATGCGTGTTTATGCCCTCGTCGCACTCAAGAATGGGCGGGGCGTCAGGGTGAAGGCTGGTTTCTCCTACACTGAACGTTGGACAACATGCCAACCACATGGTTTCTTGCCTTGGGTAAGGAAGAGTTCTGATTTCTGCATCATAGTCACCCCTGGGCAGTGATTGGAGATAAGGTCTAGGTTTTGAAGACTGAAAACTGAGGTAGGTAAGAGATGATGACCTAAGGCCGTGGCGGGTCTGATGTGCTCAGTGTGCGGTCAGCTGTCTGGGTGTTGGTCACGAGGTCCGGGCTCAGGTTGTCAGACAGTGCATTAGTGCCCAGGTTAGACTATATATTTTGGGTGCCTTCGAGTGACGTGTAGGTTCTTATCTGAAGAACTCTTCAGGATATGAAGAATGAGCGAGTCTGAGGCGCGTGCTCAGGCTTTTGTCTCTGGATTTTGTATCAGCGATGGCCGTGGAATGTTGGGGAGGCCTCATGGGCCATGGACGAATCTTGCTCTCTGTGGACTTGGCCCGATCCCAATTGTTTTTCGTCAATCTGTGGGATGGGAGGACTCCTTTTAGGTTTGTTACCTCAGGTGTCCGACCAAAAGAGGAATTCCAAATCAGAGCCCTGGGGAAGAGTGAAGGGACAACCCGAACTATGGTTAAAAAAGGGGGCCTAGGGGCATGGCAAGCCCAATATGCTGTCCCTCCATCCAGCCACTGAGAGGCCTTACCTGAGGACTGGGCTCAGGCTGAGGGTCACAATGTGTGTTTGTGACCAATGTGGCCCGCAAGCATGGGCGGGGCCTCATGGGCCACACTGGTTTCAAGTACACTGAACCTTGGACAACATGCCAACCACAAGGTTTCTTGCCATGGGGAAAGCGTTCTGATTTCTGCATCATTTTCATACCCGGGCCGTGATTGGAGATACTGTCTAGGTTCTGAAGCCTGAAACCCGAGATTGAGAAGAGATGAAGACCTAAGGCCATGGCAGGTCATATGAGCTCAGTGTGCGGCCAGCTGTCGGGGTGGGGCCAGGAGGTCCAGACTCAGGCTGTCTCAGAAAGGGCATTAGTGCCCAGGTCAGCCTATATATTTGGGGTACAGCCGAATGGCGTGCAGGTTGAATCTCATTTGGGGTTTCTGGGTAGCCCCAGACGGCAATGTTTTTCTTCTGGAGGGCAGGCAGAGTGCTGCCCTGTAGTTCTGGATTGCCAAACTGGAGGGCATGTGGGCCAGTAGTCTGAGGACGGAAGTCTGAGAACCCAAGCTAGGCCTAGGTTTCTGGGTGAGACCGGAATCTAGATCTCGTGCATCTGAAGTCAGGGCGAGGATCAGACGATCGCTCAGGTTGGACATTCTGTCCCTGATGGCCCCTTCCTGAAGGGGGGCGTGGATCACGAGGCCATGCGGGTTTTCCCACGATGGGAGTTGTGAGAAGCTCCCAACTGCAAAGATTCTTCTGCAGGACAATTGAGACCTGTTGGTTGGCTCCAGGACAACGATTCCGAGCAGGGTTCTAAGGATGGATGGCTGGGTAGCCCACCTCGCATTCCAATTGTCTGCAAGCAACAAGACAGGTTAGATCTGCTGGATCTGGGGGAGCAACCGAGGAGGCTGAGTTGAAATGGACTCTCCCGTGGATGTGTCCTAATATGATAATATGTCTATGGAGACCTTGGAATGAAGCGGTGGCACTGGGGCCCTGAAGGGTTCTCCTAAAGAGAGGCTTTCACACAGCTCCATCGTGCAAGTTTCCCATGTGTAGATGAGATTTGTTCTGATGGGTGAGTCAAGAAACAGCCATATGCTGTTATTGAAATCCATTCCTCTGAGGAGAGATGCCTGGAAACCAAAGCAATGGATCGGATATGTGCCTAGGGGCCTGTTCGTTCCTTTTTACCTCTGGGGACATCAGTCTACGGGTCTGAGTGCCGGTAGGTGCTCAGATGGGCCCAGATTGCCCCTGTTTGTCCTGCGAAGCCACACATATTGGGATGGCCTCAGGGACTTTGGAGGTTTATCCTCTTAGTTGGGTTGTGGCCATAGGAATGGGCACACACAATTCCCTTGGAGAGGGCAAGCACAGTCGTCAGGTTTGGCTCCAGGGGCCTGAGCCTGTAGGGTGTGTAGGCCAGGGCTGTTTGGACAGTTGTTTGAAAACACAAACTCGGCTTATGTTTCGGGTCATAGGTATGGCAGGACTGATCTACAGACCATGAGGAGAACTCTTCGGGATATGAAAATAGGGCGAGTGTGAGGCTCTTGCTCAAGTTTTTATCTCTGGTTATCGTGTCACTCATGGTCGTGAAATTTCCGGGTGACTTCATGGGAAATGGACGAGTCTTACTCTCTGGGGGTTTGGCCCCGTCCAAAGAGTTTGGGGTCATTCTGTGGGATGGAAGAAGTCCGTTGTTCTGTAGTTATTGATTTGTTTTGTTTTGTTTTTCAACCTCAGGTGTCCCAGCAAATGAGGGATTCCAGAGTAGAGCCCTGGGAGGGGCGACTGGACAACCAGAAATCTGGTTAAAAATTGGGGCCTAGGGACATGTCAAGCCCATTATGACATCTAATGGTCCAGCCACTGAGAGGACGTACTAGAGGACAGGACTCACACTGAGGGTCACAATGCGTGTTTATGCCCTCGTCGCACTCAAGAATGGGCGGGGCGTCAGGGTGAAGGCTGGTTTCTCCTACACTGAACGTTGGACAACATGCCAACCACATGGTTTCTTGCCTTGGGTAAGGAAGAGTTCTGATTTCTGCATCATAGTCACCCCTGGGCAGTGATTGGAGATAAGGTCTAGGTTTTGAAGACTGAAAACTGAGGTAGGTAAGAGATGATGACCTAAGGCCGTGGCGGGTCTGATGTGCTCAGTGTGCGGTCAGCTGTCTGGGTGTTGGTCACGAGGTCCGGGCTCAGGTTGTCAGACAGTGCATTAGTGCCCAGGTTAGACTATCTATTTTGGGTGCCTTCGAGTGACGTGTAGGTTCTTATCTGAAGAACTCTTCAGGATATGAAGAATGAGCGAGTCTGAGGCGCGTGCTCAGGCTTTTGTCTCTGGATTTTGTATCAGCGATGGCCGTGGAATGTTGGGGAGGCCTCATGGGCCATGGACGAATCTTGCTCTCTGTGGACTTGGCCCGATCCCAATTGTTTTTCGTCAATCTGTGGGATGGGAGGACTCCTTTTAGGTTTGTTACCTCAGGTGTCCGACCAAAAGAGGAATTCCAAATCAGAGCCCTGGGGAAGAGTGAAGGGACAACCCGAACTATGGTTAAAAAAGGGGGCCTAGGGGCATGGCAAGCCCAATATGCTGTCCCTCCATCCAGCCACTGAGAGGCCTTACCTGAGGACTGGGCTCAGGCTGAGGGTCACAATGTGTGTTTGTGACCAATGTGGCCCGCAAGCATGGGCGGGGCCTCATGGGCCACACTGGTTTCAAGTACACTGAACCTTGGACAACATGCCAACCACAAGGTTTCTTGCCATGGGGAAAGCGTTCTGATTTCTGCATCATTTTCATACCCGGGCCGTGATTGGAGATACTGTCTAGGTTCTGAAGCCTGAAACCCGAGATTGAGAAGAGATGAAGACCTAAGGCCATGGCAGGTCATATGAGCTCAGTGTGCGGCCAGCTGTCTGGGTGGGGCCAGGAGGTCCAGACTCAGGCTGTCTCAGAAAGGGCATTAGTGCCCAGGTCAGCCTATATATTTGGGGTACAGCCGAATGGCGTGCAGGTTGAATCTCATTTGGGGTTTCTGGGTAGCCCCAGACGGCAATGTTTTTCTTTCTGGAGGGCAGGCAGAGTGCTGCCCTGTAGTTCTGGATTGCCAAACTGGAGGGCATGTGGGCCAGTAGTCTGAGGACGGAAGTCTGAGAACCCAAGCTAGGCCTAGGTTTCTGGGTGAGACCGGAATCTAGATCTCGTGCATCTGAAGTCAGGGCGAGGATCAGACGATCGCTCAGGTTGGACATTCTGTCCCTGATGGCCCCTTCCTGAAGGGGGGGCGTGGATCACGAGGCCATGCGGGTTTTTCCCACGATGGGAGTTGTGAGAAGCTCCCAACTGCAAAGATTCTTCTGCAGGACAATTGAGACCTGTTGGTTGGCTCCAGGACAACGATTCCGAGCAGGGTTCTAAGGATGGATGGCTGGGTAGCCCACCTCGCATTCCAATTGTCTGCAAGCAACAAGACAGGTTAGATCTGCTGGATCTGGGGGAGCAACCGAGGAGGCTGAGTTGAAATGGACTCTCCCGTGGATGTGTCCTAATATGATAATATGTCTATGGAGACCTTGGAATGAAGCGGTGGCACTGGGGCCCTGAAGGGTTCTCCTAAAGAGAGGCTTTCACACAGCTCCATCGTGCAAGTTTCCCATGTGTAGATGAGATTTGTTCTGATGGGTGAGTCAAGAAACAGCCATATGCTGTTATTGAAATCCATTCCTCTGAGGAGAGATGCCTGGAAACCAAAGCAATGGATCGGATATGTGCCTAGGGGCCTGTTTCGTTCCTTTTTACCTCTGGGGACATCAGTCTACGGGTCTGAGTGCCGGTAGGTGCTCAGATGGGCCCAGATTGCCCCTGTTTGTCCTGCGAAGCCACACATATTGGGATGGCCTCAGGGACTTTGGAGGTTTATCCTCTTAGTTGGGTTGTGGCCATAGGAATGGGCACACACAATTCCCTTGGAGAGGGCAAGCACAGTCGTCAGGTTTGGCTCCAGGGGCCTGAGCCTGTAGGGTGTGTAGGCCAGGGCTGTTTGGACAGTTGTTTGAAAACACAAACTCGGCTTATGTTTCGGGTCATAGGTATGGCAGGACTGATCTACAGACCATGAGGAGAACTCTTCGGGATATGAAAATAGGGCGAGTGTGTGAGGCTCTTGCTCAAGTTTTTATCTCTGGTTATCGTGTCACTCATGGTCGTGAAATTTCCGGGTGACTTCATGGGAAATGGACGAGTCTTACTCTCTGGGGGTTTGGCCCCGTCCAAAGAGTTTGGGGTCATTCTGTGGGATGGAAGAAGTCCGTTGTTCTGTAGTTTGTTGATTTGTTTTGTTTTGTTTTTCAACCTCAGGTGTCCCAGCAAATGAGGGATTCCAGAGTAGAGCCCTGGGAGGGGCGACTGGACAACCAGAAATCTGGTTAAAAATTGGGGCCTAGGGACATGTCAAGCCCATTATGACATCTAATGGTCCAGCCACTGAGAGGACGTACTAGAGGACAGGACTCACGCTGAGGGTCACAATGCGTGTTTATGCCCTCGTCGCACTCAAGAATGGGCGGGGCGTCAGGGTGAAGGCTGGTTTCTCTCTCCTACACTGAACGTTGGACAACATGCCAACCACATGGTTTCTTGCCTTGGGTAAGGAAGAGTTCTGATTTCTGCATCATAGTCACCCCTGGGCAGTGATTGGAGATAAGGTCTAGGTTTTGAAGACTGAAAAACTGAGGTAGGTAAGAGATGATGACCTAAGGCCGTGGCGGGTCTGATGTGCTCAGTGTGCGGTCAGCTGTCTGGGTGTTGGTCACGAGGTCCGGGCTCAGGTTGTCAGACAGTGCATTAGTGCCCAGGTTAGACTATCAATTTTGGGTGCCTTCGAGTGACGTGTAGGTTCTTATCTGAAGAACTCTTCAGGATATGAAGAATGAGCGAGTCTGAGGCGCGTGCTCAGGCTTTTGTCTCTGGATTTTGTATCAGCGATGGCCGTGGAATGTTGGGGAGGCCTCATGGGCCATGGACGAATCTTGCTCTCTGTGGACTTGGCCCGATCCCAATTGTTTTTCGTCAATCTGTGGGATGGGAGGACTCCTTTTAGGTTTGTTACCTCAGGTGTCCGACCAAAAGAGGAATTCCAAATCAGAGCCCTGGGGAAGAGTGAAGGGACAACCCGAACTATGGTTAAATAAGGGGGCCTAGGGGCATGGCAAGCCCAATATGCTGTCCCTCCATCCAGCCACTGAGAGGCCTTACCTGAGGACTGGGCTCAGGCTGAGGGTCACAAAGTGTGTTTGTGACCAATGTGGCCCAGAAGCATGGGCGGGGCCTCATGGGTCACACTGGTTTCAAGTACACTGAACCTTGGAGTACATGCCAACCACAAGGTTTCTTGCCATGGGGAAAGAGTTCTAATTTCTGCATCATTTTCAATCCCGGGCCGTGATTGGAGATAAGGTCTAGGTTTTAAAGCCTGAAAACCAGGGTTGAGTAGAGATGAAGAACTAAGGCATTGACAGGTCTGATGTGCTCAGTGTGCGGTCAGCTGTCTGGGTGGGGCCAGGAGGTCCATGCTCAGCGTGTGTCAGAAAGGGCTTTAGTCCCCAGTTCACCCTATATATTTGGGGTACAGCCGAATGGCGTGCAGGTTGATGCTATTTGGGTTTTCTGGGTAGCCCAGGGGGCAATGTTTTTCTTCTGGAGGGCAGGCAGAGTGCTGCATTGTAGTTCTGGATTGCCAAACTGGAGGGCTCTTGGCCAGTAGTCTGAGGACGGAAGTAAGAGAACCCAAGCTAGGCCTATGTTTCGGGGTGAGGATATGGCAGGCACAATCTACAGACCTGAATCGAGATCTCGAGCATCTGAAGTCAGGGCGAGGATCAGACGATCTCTCAGGTTCGACATTCTGTCCCTGATTGCCCCTTTGTGAAGGGGGGAGTGGATCACGAGGCCATGGGTGTTTTCCAACGATGGGAGTTGTGAGAAGCTCTCTACTGCAAAGATTCTTCTGCAGGACAATTGAGACCTGTTGGTTGGCTCCAGGGCAACGATTCCGTGAGGGTTCTAAGGATGGATGGCTGAGTATACCACCTCACATTCCAATTGTCTCCAAGCAACAAGACAGGTTACATCTGCTGGATCTGGGGGAGCAACCGAGGAGGCTGAGTTGAAATGGACTCTCCCGTGGATGTGTCCTAATATGATTTTGTGTCTATGGAGACCGTGGAATGAAGCGGTGGCACTGGGGCCCTGAAGGGTTCTCCTAAAGAGAGGCTTTCACACAGCTCCATCGTGAAAGTTTCCCATGTGTAGATGAGATTTGTTCTGATGGGTGAGTCAAGAAACAGCCATATGCTGTTATTGAAATCCAGGCCTCTGAGGAGATGCCTGGAAACCCAAGCAATGTATCCGATAGGTGCCTACGGGCCTGTTTGTTCCTTTTTACTACTGGGGACATCAGTCTACGGGTCTGAGTGCCGGTAGGTGCACAGATGGGCCCAGATTGCCCCTGTTTGTCCTAGAAAGCCACAAATATTGGGATGGCCTCAGGGATTTTGGAAGTTTATCCTATTAGTAGGATTGTGGCCATTAGAATGGGCACATACAATTCCCTTGGAGAGGGCAAGCCAAAGTCGTCAGGTTTGGCTCCAGGGTCCTGAGCCTGTAGGGTGTGTAGGCCAGGGCTGTTTGGACAGTTGTCTGAAAACACAAACTCGGCTTATGTTTCGGGTCATAGGTATGGCAGGACTGATCTACAGACCATGAGGAGAACTCTTCGGTATATGAAAAAAGGGCGAGTGTGAGGCTCTTGCTCAAGTCTTTGTCTGTGAATATCGTGTCACACATGGTCGTGATATTTCCGGGTGACTTCATGGGAAATGGACGAGTCTTACTCTCTGGGGGTTTGGCCCTGCCCAAAGAGTTTGGGGTCATTCTGTGGGATGGAAGAAGTCCGTTGTTCTGTTGTTGTTGATTTGTTTTGTTTTTCAAGCTCAGGTGTCCCACCAAATGGTGGATTCAAGAGTAGAGCCCTGGGGAGGGGCGACTCTGACAATCAAAAATCTGGTTAAAAATTTGGGCCTAGGGACATGTCAAGACATTATGACATCTAATGGTCCAGCCACTGAGAGGACGTACTAGAGGACAGGACTCACGCTGAGGGTCACAATGCGTGTTTATGCCCTCGTCGCACTCAAGAATGGGCGGGGACTCAGGGTGAATGCTGGTTTCTCCTACACTGAACGTTGGACAACATGCCAACCACTAGGTTTCTTGCCATGGGTAAGGAAGAGTTCTGATTTCTGCATCACAGTCACCCCTGGGCAGTGATTGCAGATAATGTCTAGGTTCTGAAGCCTGAAAACTTAGGTAGGGATGAGATGATGACCGAAGGCCATGGGGGGTCTGAAGTGCTCAGTGTGCGGTCAGCTGTCTGGGTGTTAGTCACTATGTCCGGGCTCAGGTTGTCAGACAGTGCATTAGTGCCCAGGTTAGACTCTGTATTTTGGGTGCCTTCGAGTGCCGAGTACGTTCTTATCTGAAGAACTCATCAGGATATGAAGAATAAGCGAGTCAGAGGTGCGTGCTCAAGCTTTTGTCTCTGGATTTTGTATCAGCGATGGCCGTGAAATGTTGGGGAGGCCTCATGGGCCATGGACGAATCTTGCTCTCTGTGGATTTGGCCCGATCCCAATTGTTTTTCGTCAATCTGTAGGATGGGAGGACTCCTTTCAGGTTTGTTACCTCAGGGGTCCCACCAAAAGCGGAATTCCAAAGCAGAGCCCTGGGGAAGAGTGAAGGGACAACCCGAACTATGGTTAAAAATTGGGGCCTAGGGGCATGGAAGCCCAATATGCTGTCTCTCCATCCAGCCACTGAGAGGACTTACCTGAGGACTGGGCTCAGGCTGAGGGTCACAAAGTGTGTTTGTGACCAATGTGGCCCACAAGCATGGGCGGGGCCTCATGGGTCACACTGGTTTCAAGTACACTGAACCTTGGAGTACATGCCAACCACAAGGTTTCTTGCCATGGGGAAAGAGTTCTAATTTCTGCATCATTTTCAATCCCCGGGCCGTGATTGGAGATAAGGTCTAGGTTTTAAAGCCTGAAAACCGGGGTTGAGTAGAGATGACGACCTAAGGCATTGACAGGTCTGATGTGCTCAGTGTGCGGCCAGCTGTCTGGGTGGGGCCAGGAGGTCCATGCTCAGCGTGTGTCAGAAAGGGCTTTAGTCCCCAGTTCACCCTATATATTTGGGGTACAGCCGAATGGCGTGCAGGTTGATGCTATTTGGGTTTTCTGGGTAGCCCAGGGGGCAATGTTTTCTTCTGGAGGGCAGGCAGAGTGCTGCATTGTAGTTCTGGATTGCCAAACTGGAGGGCTCTTGGCCAGTAGTCTGAGGACGGAAGTAAGAGAACCCAAGCTAGGCCTATGTTTCGGGGTGAGGATATGGCAGGCACAATCTACAGACCTGAATCGAGATCTCGAGCATCTGAAGTCAGGGCGAGGATCAGACGATCTCTCAGGTTCGACATTCTGTCCCTGATTGCCCCTTTGTGAAGGGGGGAGTGGATCACGAGGCCATGGGGGTTTTCCAACGATGGGAGTTGTGAGAAGCTCCCTACTGCAAAGATTCTTCTGCAGGACAATTGAGACCTGTTGGATGGCTCCAGGGCAACGATTCCGTGAGGGTTCTAAGGATGGATGGCTGAGTATACCACCTCACATTCCAATTGTCTCCAAGCAACAAGACAGGTTACATCTGCTGGATCTGGGGGAGCAACCGAGGAGGCTGAGTTGAAATGGACTCTCCCGTGGGATGTGTCCTAATATGATTTTGTGTCTATGGAGACCGTGGAATGAAGCGGTGGCACTGGGGCCCTGAAGGGTTCTCCTAAAGAGAGGCTTTCACACAGCTCCATCGTGCAAGTTTCCCATGTGTAGATGAGATTTGTTCTGATGGGTGAGTCAAGAAACAGCCATATGCTGTTATTGAAATCCAGGCCTCTGAGGAGATGCCTGGAAACCAAAGCAATGTATCCGATAGGTGCCTACGGGCCTGTTTGTTCCTTTTTACTACTGGGGACATCAGTCTACGGGTCTGAGTGCCGGTAGGTGCACAGATGGGCCCAGATTGCCCCTGTTTGTCCTAGGAAGCCCACAAATATTGGGATGGCCTCAGGGATTTTGGAAGTTTATCCTATTAGTAGGATTGTGGCCATTAGAATGGGCACATACAATTCCCTTGGAGAGGGCAAGCCAAAGTCGTCAGGTTTGGCTCCAGGGTCCTGAGCCTGTAGGGTGTGTAGGCCAGGGCTGTTTGGACAGTTGTCTGAAAACACAAACTCGGCTTATGTTTCGGGTCATAGGTATGGCAGGACTGATCTACAGACCATGAGGAGAACTCTTCGGTATATGAAAAAAGGGGCGAGTGTGAGGCTCTTGCTCAAGTCTTTGTCTGTGAATATCGTGTCACACATGGTCGTGATATTTCCGGGTGACTTCATGGGAAATGGACGAGTCTTACTCTCTGGGGGTTTGGCCCTGTCCAAAGAGTTTGGGGTCATTCTGTGGGATGGAAGAAGTCCGTTGTTCTGTTGTTGTTGATTTGTTTTGTTTTGTTTTTCAACCTCAGGTGTCCCACCAAATGGTGGATTCAAGAGTAGAGCCCTGGGGAGGGGCGACTCTGACAATCAAAAATCTGGTTAAAAATTTGGGCCTAGGGACATGTCAAGCCCATTATGACATCTAATGGTCCAGCCACTGAGAGGACGTACTAGAGGACAGGACTCACGCTGAGGGTCACAATGCGTGTTTATGCCCTCGTCGCACTCAAGAATGGGCGGGGACTCAGGGTGAATGCTGGTTTTCTCCTACACTGAACGTTGGACAACATGCCAACCACAAGGTTTCTTGCCATGGGTAAGGAAGAGTTCTGATTTCTGCATCACAGTCACCCCTGGGCAGTGATTGCAGATAATGTCTAGGTTCTGAAGCCTGAAAACTGAGGTAGGGATGAGATGATGACCTAAGGCCATGGCGGGTCTGAAGTGCTCAGTGTGCGGTCAGCTGTCTGGGTGTTAGTCACTATGTCCGGGCTCAGGTTGTCAGACAGTGCATTAGTGCCCAGGTTAGACTCTATATTTTGGGTGCCTTCGAGTGCCGAGTACGTTCTTATCTGAAGAACTCATCAGGATATGAAGAATAAGCGAGTCAGAGGTGCGTGCTCAAGCTTTTGTCTCTGGATTTTGTATCAGCGATGGCCGTGAAATGTTGGGGAGGCCTCATGGGCCATGGACGAATCTTGCTCTCTGTGGATTTGGCCCGATCCCAATTGTTTTTTTCGTCAATCTGTAGGATGGGAGGACTCCTTTCAGGTTTGTTACCTCAGGGGTCCCACCAAAAGCGGAATTCCAAAGCAGAGCCCTGGGGAAGAGTGAAGGGACAACCCGAACTATGGTTAAAAATTGGGGCCTAGGGGCATGGAAGCCCAATATGCTGTCTCTCCATCCAGCCACTGAGAGGACTTACCTGAGGACTGGGCTCAGGCTGAGGGTCACAAAGTGTGTTTTTGTGACCAATGTGGCCCACAAGCATGGGCGGGGCCTCATGGGTCACACTGGTTTCAAGTACACTGAACCTTGGAGTACATGCCAACCACAAGGTTTCTTGCCATGGGGAAAGAGTTCTAATTTCTGCATCATTTTCAATCCCGGGCCGTGATTGGAGATAAGGTCTAGGTTTTAAAGCCTGAAAACCGGGGTTGAGTAGAGATGACGACCTAAGGCATTGACAGGTCTGATGTGCTCAGTGTGCGGCCAGCTGTCTGGGTGGGGCCAGGAGGTCCATGCTCAGCGTGTGTCAGAAAGGGCTTTAGTCCCCAGTTCACCCTATATATTTGGGGGTACAGCCGAATGGCGTGCAGGTTGATGCTATTTGGGTTTTCTGGGTAGCCCAGGGGGCAATGTTTTTCTTCTGGAGGGCAGGCAGAGTGCTGCATTGTAGTTCTGGATTGCCAAACTGGAGGGCTCTTGGCCAGTAGTCTGAGGACGGAAGTAAGAGAACCCAAGCTAGGCCTATGTTTCGGGGTGAGGATATGGCAGGCACAATCTACAGACCTGAATCGAGATCTCGAGCATCTGAAGTCAGGGCGAGGATCAGACGATCTCTCAGGTTCGACATTCTGTCCCTGATTGCCCCTTTGTGAAGGGGGGAGTGGATCACGAGGCCATGGGGGTTTTTTCAACGATGGGAGTTGTGAGAAGCTCCCTACTGCAAAGATTCTTCTGCAGGACAATTGAGACCTGTTGGATGGCTCCAGGGCAACGATTCCGTGAGGGTTCTAAGGATGGATGGCTGAGTATACCACCTCACATTCCAATTGTCTCCAAGCAACAAGACAGGTTACATCTGCTGGATCTGGGGGAGCAACCGAGGAGGCTGAGTTGAAATGGACTCTCCCGTGGATGTGTCCTAATATGATTTTGTGTCTATGGAGACCGTGGAATGAAGCGGTGGCACTGGGGCCCTGAAGGGTTCTCCTAAAGAGAGGCTTTCACACAGCTCCATCGTGCAAGTTTCCCATGTGTAGATGAGATTTGTTCTGATGGGTGAGTCAAGAAACAGCCATATGCTGTTATTGAAATCCAGGCCTCTGAGGAGATGCCTGGAAACCAAAGCAATGTATCCGATAGGTGCCTACGGGCCTGTTTGTTCCTTTTTACTACTGGGGACATCAGTCTACGGGTCTGAGTGCCGGTAGGTGCACAGATGGGCCCAGATTGCCCCTGTTTGTCCTAGGAAGCCACAAATATTGGGATGGCCTCAGGGATTTTGGAAGTTTATCCTATTAGTAGGATTGTGGCCATTAGAATGGGCACATACAATTCCCTTGGAGAGGGCAAGCCAAAGTCGTCAGGTTTGGCTCCAGGGTCCTGAGCCTGTAGGGTGTGTAGGCCAGGGCTGTTTGGACAGTTGTCTGAAAACACAAACTCGGCTTATGTTTCGGGTCATAGGTATGGCAGGACTGATCTACAGACCATGAGGAGAACTCTTCGGTATATGAAAAAAGGGCGAGTGTGAGGCTCTTGCTCAAGTCTTTGTCTGTGAATATCGTGTCACACATGGTCGTGATATTTCCGGGTGACTTCATGGGAAATGGACGAGTCTTACTCTCTGGGGGTTTGGCCCTGTCCAAAGAGTTTGGGGTCATTCTGTGGGATGGAAGAAGTCCGTTGTTCTGTTGTTGTTGATTTGTTTTGTTTTGTTTTTCAACCTCAGGTGTCCCACCAAATGGTGGATTCAAGAGTAGAGCCCTGGGGAGGGGCGACTCTGACAATCAAAAATCTGGTTAAAAATTTGGGCCTAGGGACATGTCAAGCCCATTATGACATCTAATGGTCCAGCCACTGAGAGGACGTACTAGAGGACAGGACTCACGCTGAGGGTCACAATGCGTGTTTATGCCCTCGTCGCACTCAAGAATGGGCGGGGACTCAGGGTGAATGCTGGTTTCTCCTACACTGAACGTTGGACAACATGCCAACCACAAGGTTTCTTGCCATGGGTAAGGAAGAGTTCTGATTTCTGCATCACAGTCACCCCTGGGCAGTGATTGCAGATAATGTCTAGGTTCTGAAGCCTGAAAACTGAGGTAGGGATGAGATGATGACCTAAGGCCATGGCGGGTCTGAAGTGCTCAGTGTGCGGTCAGCTGTCTGGGTGTTAGTCACTATGTCCGGGCTCAGGTTGTCAGACAGTGCATTAGTGCCCAGGTTAGACTCTATATTTTTTGGGTGCCTTCGAGTGCCGAGTACGTTCTTATCTGAAGAACTCATCAGGATATGAAGAATAAGCGAGTCAGAGGTGCGTGCTCAAGCTTTTGTCTCTGGATTTTGTATCAGCGATGGCCGTGAAATGTTGGGGAGGCCTCATGGGCCATGGACGAATCTTGCTCTCTGTGGATTTGGCCCGATCCCAATTGTTTTTCGTCAATCTGTAGGATGGGAGGACTCCTTTCAGGTTTGTTACCTCAGGGGTCCCACCAAAAGCGGAATTCCAAAGCAGAGCCCTGGGGAAGAGTGAAGGGACAACCCGAACTATGGTTAAAAATTGGGGCCTAGGGGCATGGAAGCCCAATATGCTGTCTCTCCATCCAGCCACTGAGAGGACTTACCTGAGGACTGGGCTCAGACTGAGGGTCACAAAGTGTGTTTGTGACCAATGTGGCCCACAAGCATGGGCGGGGCCTCATGGGTCACACTGGTTTCAAGTACACTGAACCTTGGAGTACATGCCAACCACAAGGTTTCTTGCCATGGGGGAAAGAGTTCTAATTTCTGCATCATTTTCAATCCCGGGCCGTGATTGGAGATAAGGTCTAGGTTTTAAAGCCTGAAAACCGGGGTTGAGTAGAGATGACGACCTAAGGCATTGACAGGTCTGATGTGCTCAGTGTGCGGCCAGCTGTCTGGGTGGGGCCAGGAGGTCCATGCTCAGCGTGTGTCAGAAAGGGCTTTAGTCCCCAGTTCACCCTATATATTTGGGGTACAGCCGAATGGCGTGCAGGTTGATGCTATTTGGGTTTTCTGGGTAGCCCAGGGGGCAATGTTTTTTCTTCTGGAGGGCAGGCAGAGTGCTGCATTGTAGTTCTGGATTGCCAAACTGGAGGGCTCTTGGCCAGTAGTCTGAGGACGGAAGTAAGAGAACCCAAGCTAGGCCTATGTTTCGGGGTGAGGATATGGCAGGCACAATCTACAGACCTGAATCGAGATCTCGAGCATCTGAAGTCAGGGCGAGGATCAGACGATCTCTCAGGTTCGACATTCTGTCCCTGATTGCCCCTTTGTGAAGGGGGGAGTGGATCACGAGGCCATGGGGGTTTTCCAACGATGGGAGTTGTGAGAAGCTCCCTACTGCAAAGATTCTTCTGCAGGACAATTGAGACCTGTTGGATGGCTCCAGGGCAACGATTCCGTGAGGGGTTCTAAGGATGGATGGCTGAGTATACCACCTCACATTCCAATTGTCTCCAAGCAACAAGACAGGTTACATCTGCTGGATCTGGGGGAGCAACCGAGGAGGCTGAGTTGAAATGGACTCTCCCGTGGATGTGTCCTAATATGATTTTGTGTCTATGGAGACCGTGGAATGAAGCGGTGGCACTGGGGCCCTGAAGGGTTCTCCTAAAGAGAGGCTTTCACACAGCTCCATCGTGCAAGTTTCCCATGTGTAGATGAGATTTGTTCTGATGGGTGAGTCAAGAAACAGCCATATGCTGTTATTGAAATCCAGGCCTCTGAGGAGATGCCTGGAAACCAAAGCAATGTATCCGATAGGTGCCTACGGGCCTGTTTGTTCCTTTTTACTACTGGGGACATCAGTCTACGGGTCTGAGTGCCGGTAGGTGCACAGATGGGCCCAGATTGCCCCTGTTTGTCCTAGGAAGCCACAAATATTGGGATGGCCTCAGGGATTTTGGAAGTTTATCCTATTAGTAGGATTGTGGCCATTAGAATGGGCACATACAATTCCCTTGGAGAGGGCAAGCCAAAGTCGTCAGGTTTGGCTCCAGGGTCCTGAGCCTGTAGGGTGTGTAGGCCAGGGCTGTTTGGACAGTTGTCTGAAAACACAAACTCGGCTTATGTTTCGGGTCATAGGTATGGCAGGACTGATCTACAGACCATGAGGAGAACTCTTCGGTATATGAAAAAAGGGCGAGTGTGAGGCTCTTGCTCAAGTCTTTGTCTGTGAATATCGTGTCACACATGGTCGTGATATTTCCGGGTGACTTCATGGGAAATGGACGAGTCTTACTCTCTGGGGGTTTGGCCCTGTCCAAAGAGTTTGGGGTCATTCTGTGGGATGGAAGAAGTCCGTTGTTCTGTTGTTGTTGATTTGTTTTGTTTTGTTTTTCAACCTCAGGTGTCCCCACCAAATGGTGGATTCAAGAGTAGAGCCCTGGGGAGGGGCGACTCTGACAATCAAAAATCTGGTTAAAAATTTGGGCCTAGGGACATGTCAAGCCCATTATGACATCTAATGGTCCAGCCACTGAGAGGACGTACTAGAGGACAGGACTCACGCTGAGGGTCACAATGCGTGTTTATGCCCTCGTCGCACTCAAGAATGGGCGGGGACTCAGGGTGAATGCTGGTTTCTCCTACACTGAACGTTGGACAACATGCCAACCACAAGGTTTCTTGCCATGGGTAAGGAAGAGTTCTGATTTCTGCATCACAGTCACCCCTGGGCAGTGATTGCAGATAATGTCTAGGTTCTGAAGCCTGAAAACTGAGGTAGGGATGAGATGATGACCTAAGGGCCATGGCGGGTCTGAAGTGCTCAGTGTGCGGTCAGCTGTCTGGGTGTTAGTCACTATGTCCGGGCTCAGGTTGTCAGACAGTGCATTAGTGCCCAGGTTAGACTCTATATTTTGGGTGCCTTCGAGTGCCGAGTACGTTCTTATCTGAAGAACTCATCAGGATATGAAGAATAAGCGAGTCAGAGGTGCGTGCTCAAGCTTTTGTCTCTGGATTTTGTATCAGCGATGGCCGTGAAATGTTGGGGAGGCCTCATGGGCCATGGACGAATCTTGCTCTCTGTGGATTTGGCCCGATCCCAATTGTTTTTCGTCAATCTGTAGGATGGGAGGACTCCTTTCAGGTTTGTTACCTCAGGGGTCCCACCAAAAGCGGAATTCCAAAGCAGAGCCCTGGGGAAGAGTGAAGGGACAACCCGAACTATGGTTAAAAATTGGGGCCTAGGGGCATGGAAGCCCCCAATATGCTGTCTCTCCATCCAGCCACTGAGAGGACTTACCTGAGGACTGGGCTCAGGCTGAGGGTCACAAAGTGTGTTTGTGACCAATGTGGCCCACAAGCATGGGCGGGGCCTCATGGGTCACACTGGTTTCAAGTACACTGAACCTTGGAGTACATGCCAACCACAAGGTTTCTTGCCATGGGGAAAGAGTTCTAATTTCTGCATCATTTTCAATCCCGGGCCGTGATTGGAGATAAGGTCTAGGTTTTAAAGCCTGAAAACCGGGGTTGAGTAGAGATGACGACCTAAGGCATTGACAGGTCTGATGTGCTCAGTGTGCGGCCAGCTGTCTGGGTGGGGCCAGGAGGTCCATGCTCAGCGTGTGTCAGAAAGGGCTTTAGTCCCCAGTTCACCCTATATATTTGGGGTACAGCCGAATGGCGTGCAGGTTGATGCTATTTGGGTTTTCTGGGTAGCCCAGGGGGCAATGTTTTTCTTCTGGAGGGCAGGCAGAGTGCTGCATTGTAGTTCTGGATTGCCAAACTGGAGGGCTCTTGGCCAGTAGTCTGAGGACGGAAGTAAGAGAACCCAAGCTAGGCCTATGTTTCGGGGTGAGGATATGGCAGGCACAATCTACAGACCTGAATCGAGATCTCGAGCATCTGAAGTCAGGGCGAGGATCAGACGATCTCTCAGGTTCGACATTCTGTCCCTGATTGCCCCTTTGTGAAGGGGGGAGTGGATCACGAGGCCATGGGGGTTTTCCAACGATGGGAGTTGTGAGAAGCTCCCTACTGCAAAGATTCTTCTGCAGGACAATTGAGACCTGTTGGATGGCTCCAGGGCAACGATTCCGTGAGGGTTCTAAGGATGGATGGCTGAGTATACCACCTCACATTCCAATTGTCTCCAAGCAACAAGACAGGTTACATCTGCTGGATCTGGGGGAGCAACCGAGGAGGCTGAGTTGAAATGGACTCTCCCGTGGATGTGTCCTAATATGATTTTGTGTCTATGGAGACCGTGGAATGAAGCGGTGGCACTGGGGCCCTGAAGGGTTCTCCTAAAGAGAGGCTTTCACACAGCTCCATCGTGCAAGTTTCCCATGTGTAGATGAGATTTGTTCTGATGGGTGAGTCAAGAAACAGCCATATGCTGTTATTGAAATCCAGGCCTCTGAGGAGATGCCTGGAAACCAAAGCAATGTATCCGATAGGTGCCTACGGGCCTGTTTGTTCCTTTTTACTACTGGGGACATCAGTCTACGGGTCTGAGTGCCGGTAGGTGCACAGATGGGCCCAGATTGCCCCTGTTTGTCCTAGGAAGCCCAAATATTGGGATGGCCTCAGGGATTTTGGAAGTTTATCCTATTAGTAGGATTGTGGCCATTAGAATGGGCACATACAATTCCCTTGGAGAGGGCAAGCCAAAGTCGTCAGGTTTGGCTCCAGGGTCCTGAGCCTGTAGGGTGTGTAGGCCAGGGCTGTTTGGACAGTTGTCTGAAAACACAAACTCGGCTTATGTTTCGGGTCATAGGTATGGCAGGACTGATCTACACAGACCATGAGGAGAACTCTTCGGTATATGAAAAAAGGGCGAGTGTGAGGCTCTTGCTCAAGTCTTTGTCTGTGAATATCGTGTCACACATGGTCGTGATATTTCCGGGTGACTTCATGGGAAATGGACGAGTCTTACTCTCTGGGGGTTTGGCCCTGTCCAAAGAGTTTGGGGTCATTCTGTGGGATGGAAGAAGTCCGTTGTTCTGTTGTTGTTGATTTGTTTTGTTTTGTTTTTGTTTTTCAACCTCAGGTGTCCCACCAAATGGTGGATTCAAGAGTAGAGCCCTGGGGAGGGGCGACTCTGACAACCAAAAATCTGGTTAAAAAATTTGGGCCTAGGGACATGTCAAGCCCATTATGACATCTAATGGTCCAGCCACTGAGAGGACGTACTAGAGGACAGGACTCACGCTGAGGGTCACAATGCGTGTTTATGCTCTCGTCGCACTCACTCAGGGTGAATGCTGGTTTCTCCTACACTGAACGTGGGACAACATGCCAACCACAAGGTTTCTTGCCATGGGTAAGGAAGAGTTCTGATTTCTGCATCACAGTCACCCCTGGGCAGAGATTGGAGATAAGGTCTAGGTTCTGAAGCCTGAAAACTGAGTTAGGGAAGAGATGATGATCTAAGGCCATGGCGGGTCTAATGTCCTCAGTGTTCGATCAGCTGTCTGGGTGTTGGTCACGAGGTCCGGGCTCAGGTTGTCAGACAGTGTATTAGTGCACAGGTTAGACTATATATTTTGGGGTCATTCGAGTGCGGCGTAAGTTCTTATCTGAGGAACTATTCAGTATTTGAAGAATGAGCGAGTCTGAGGCGCGTGCTCAGGATTTTGTCTCTGGATTTTCTATCAGCGATGGCCGTGGAATGTTGGGGAGGCCTCATGGGCCATGGACGAATCTTGCTCTCTGTGTATTTGGCCCGATCCCAATTGTTTTTCGTCAATCTGTGGGATGGGAGGACTCCTTTCAGGTTTGTTACCTCAGGTGTCCCACCAAAAGAGGAATTCCAAAGCAGAGCCCTGGGGAAGAGTGAAGGGACAACCCCAACTTCGGTAAAAAATTGGGGCCTAGGGGTATGGCAAGCCCTATATGCTGTCTCTCCATCCAGCCACTGAGAGGCTTTACCTGAGGACTGGGCTCAGGCTGAGGGTCACAATGTGTGTTTGTGACCAATATGGCCCGCAAGCATGGATGGGGCCTTATGGGCCACACTGGTTTCAACTACACTGATTCTTGGACAACATGCCAACCACAAGGTTTCTTGCCATGGGGAAAGAGTTTCTGAGTTCTGCATCATTTTCAAACCCGGGCCGTGATTGGAGATAAGGTCTAGGTTCTGAAGCCTGAAAACCGAGGTTGAGAAGAGATGACGACCTAAGGCCATGGCGGGTCCGATGTGCTCAGTGTGTGGCCAGCTGTCTGGGTGGGGCCAGAAGATCCAGGCTCATGCTGCGTCAGAAAGGGCTTTAGTGCCCAGGTCAGCCTATATTTTGGTGTCAGCCGAATGGCGTGCAGGTTGATCCTCATTTGGTGTTTCTGGGTAGCCCCAGAGGGCAATGTTTTTCTTTTGGAGGGCAGGCAAAGTGCTGCATTGTAGTTCTGAATTGCCAAATTCGAGGTCTTGGGGGCCAGTAGTCTGAGGACGGAAATCTGAGAGAAGCCAAGCTAGGCCTAGGTTTGTGGGTGAGGATATGGCAGGCACAATCTACAGTCCTGAATCTAGATCTCGTGCATCTGAAGTCAGGGCGAGGGTCAGACCATCGCTCAGGTTGCACATTCTGTCCCTGAGGGCCCCTACTTGAAGGGGGGGTTCTCGAGGCCATGGGGGTTTTCCGACGATGGGAGTTGTGAGAAGGTCCCAATTGCAAAGATTCTTCTGCAGGACAATTGAGACCTGGTGGTTGGCTCCAGGACAACGTTTCCATGCAGGGTTCTAAGGATGGATGGCTGGGTACCCCACCTCGCATTCCAATTGTCTCCAAGCAACAAGACAGGTCAGATCTGCTGGATCTAGGGGAGCAACCGAGGAGGCTGAGTTGAAATGGACTCTACCGTGGATGTGACCTAATATGATTTTGTGTCTATGGAGACCTTGGAATGAAGCGGTGGCACTGGGGACCTGAAGGGTTCTCCTAAAGAGAGGCTTTCACACAGCTCCATCGTGCAAGTTTCCCATGTGTAGATGAGATTTGTTCTGATGGGTGATTCACGAAACAGCCATATGCTGTTATTGAAATCCATTCCTCTGAGGAGAGATGCCTCGAAACCAAAGCAATGGATCCGATAGGTGCCTAGGGGCCTGTTCGTTCCTTATTACCTCTAGGGATCTCAGTCTACGGGTCTGAGTGCAGGTAGGTGCTCAGATGGGCCCAGATTGCCCCTGTTTGTCCAGGGAAGCCACCACTATTGGGATGGCATCAGGAATTTTGGGCGGTTTATCCTCTAAGTAGGGTTTTGGCCATTGGAATGGGCACATACAATTCCCTTGGAAAGGGAAAGCACCGTCTTCAGGTTTGGCCTCAGGGGCCTGAGCCTGTAGGGTGTGTAGGCCAGAGCTGTTGGGACAGTTGTCTGAAAACACAAACTCGGCTTATGTTTCGGGTCATAGGTATGGCAGGACTGATATTCAGACCATGAGGAGAACACTTTTGGATATGAAAAATGGGCGAGTGTGAGGCTCTTGCTCAAGTTTTTGTCTCTAGATATTGTGTCACTCATGATCGTGAATTTTCCGGGTGACTTCATAGGAAATGGACGAGTCTTACTCTCTGGGGTTTGGCCCCGTCCAAGGAGTTTGGGGTCACTCTGTGGGATGGAAGAAGTCCGTTTTTTTTTGTTGTTGTTGATTTGATTTGTTTTGTTTTTCAACCTCAGGTGTTCTACCAAATGAGGGATACCAGAGTACAGCTCTGGGGAGTTGTGACTGGACAACCCGAAATCTGGTTAAAAATTTGGGCCTAGGGACATGTCAAGCCCATTATGAAATCTAATGGTCCAGCCACTGAGAGGACGTACTAGAGGACAGGACTCACACTGAGGGTCACAATGCGTGTTTATGCCCTCGTTGCACTAAAGAATGGGCGTGACCTCAGGGTGAATGCTGGTTTCTCCTGCACTGAACGTAGGACAACATGGCAACCACAAGGTTTCTTGCCTTGGGTAAGCAGGAGTTCTGATTTCTGCATCACAGTCACCCCTGGGCAGTGATTGGAGATAAGGTCTAGGTTCTGAAGCCTGAAAGCTGAGGTAGGGCAGAGATGATGACCTAAGGCCATGGCGTGTCTGATGTGTGCTCAGTGTGCGGTCAGCTGTCTGGGTGTTGCTCAGGTGGTCCTGGCTCAGGTTGTGTCAGACAGTGCATTTTGCCCAGGTTAGACTATATAATTTTGGTACATTCGAGTGCCGTGTAGGTTATTCTCATTTAATGTGCCCGGGCAGCTCATTAGGCAATATATTTTTTCTAGAGGGCAGGCAGAGTGCTGCAATGATGGTCCGGGAATTGCCAAACATGTAGGCTTCGGGGCCAGGAGTGTGAGGATGGAAGTCTGAGAACACAAGCTAGACTTGGGTTTCAGGGCCAGGGCACTGCATGTACCCCCTGAAGATCTGAAGCTATATGTCATGCTTCTGAACTCAGAGCGAGGATCAGACGTTGGCTCAGCTTGGATTTTCTGTTTATGACGGCCCCTTCAGGAAAGGAGCGGATTCTCGAGCGTGGAGATTTTCGCACGTTAGAGTGGTGGGATGCCCCCTCCAAGGATTCCTTCTGCGTGAATATTGAGACCTGTTGGACAGCTCCAGGACATCCCATATGGATGAGTCCAGACCAACGTTCGAGGATGGATGCCTGGGAAGCCTGCCTCGCATTCCAATTGTCTCCTAGGGACAAGACAGTTTAGATCTGATGGCTCTGCGGGAGCAACCGGTGTGGCTGAGTTGAAATGAACTTTCCTGAGGATGGGTCTGATGTGTGTTTGTGTCCATGAGGGCCTTGGAATGGGGCGGTGGCACCGGTACCCTGAAGTATTCTCCTCAGTTTTGACATAGCTCCCATGCACAAGTTTCCTTGTGGAGACGAGTTTGGTTCTGATGGGTGCCTCAGGAAAACCCCAATGCTGGTATTGGAAACCAGGGTTTTGAAGAGACATGCCTGTAAACCAAAGCTATGAATCCGATTTTGGCCTAGGGTCCTGTCTGGTTCAATCTTCTTCTCTGGGGACATCCATCAAGGGTATGAGCGGAGGTAGATGCTCAGCTGGTGTCAGACGGAACTTTTTAGTCCCGGGCGACCTATACTATTGGGATGGCCTCAGGGACTTTGGAGGGTTCTCCTATTTTGTACGATTTTGGACAATGGAATGGGCAGAATTTCCATGGATTGGGTAGGCACAGACCTATTGTGTGGCTCCAGGGTCCCCAGCCTGGATGGTGTATGGCCCAGGACGTTGAGGACAGAAGTCTGAAAACACAAACTCAGCTTATGTTTGGGGACGTAGGTATGGCAGGACCGATCTACAAACCATGAGAAGACATCATCAGGATATGAAGAAAGTGCGAGTCTGAGGCGCTTGCTCACTTTTGTCTCTGGATTTTGTTTCAGCGATGGCCGTGGAATGTCGAGGAGGCCTCATGGGCCATGGACGAATCTTGCTCTCTGTGGATTTGGCCCGATTCCAATTGTTTTTCATCAATCTGTTGGATGGAGGACTCCTTTCAGGGTTCTTACATCAGGTGTCCCATCAAAAGAGGAATTCCAAAGCAGAGCCCTGGGGAAGAGTGAAGGGACAACCCGAACTATGGTTAAAAATTGGGGCCTAGGTGCATGGCAAGCCCAATATGCTGTCTCTTCATCCAGCCACTGAAGGCCTTACCTGAGGACGGGGATCAGGCTGAAGGTCACAATGTGTGTTTGTGACCAATGTGGCCCCAAAGCATGGGCGGGGCCTCATGGGCCACACTGGTTTCAAGTACACTGAACCTTGGACTACATGCCAACAAACAAGGTTTCTTGCCATCATAAATGGATGACCATTTATGGCACACCCTGAGCCTGGACCTCTAGGTCCCACCCAAACAGCTGGCCGCACACAGAGCACATCGGACCCGTCATGGCCTTAGTTCGTCATCTTTCTCAACCTCGGTTTTCAGGCCTACACACCCTACAGGCTCAGTCCCTTGGAGCCAAACCTGACGACTGTGCTTGCCCTCTCCAAGGGAATTGTATGTGCCCATTCCAATGGCCACAACCCTTCTAATAGGATAAACCTCCAAAGTCCCTGAGGCTATTCCAATATTTGTGGCTTCCCAGGACAAACAGGGGCAATCTGGGCCCATCTGAGCACCTACCGGCACTCAGACCCGTAGACTGATGTCCCCAGAGTAAAAAGGAACGAACAGGCCCATAGGCACCTATCGGATCTATTGCTTTGGTTTCCAGGCATCTCTCCTTAGAGGTCCTTAGAACCCTTAGAACCCTGCCCTTGCGTCGTTCCTTATGGGGGACATCCTTGAGCCATCCAACAGGTGTCGACTGTCCCACAGGTGTCCTTGTGCATGGACCACCTCACAATTCATATCATGGAAAGCTTCCAAGGTCACATGATGCCCCCAATCTTCATGAAGTCGGATCATGGAAAGAAACTCCAACCTGAGCCAACGGCTGATCTTCGCCTTGACTTCAGATGCACGAGATCTTGATTAAGCTCTTCAGAGTGCACCTGCTGTGCCCTCACCCTAAAACCTAAGCATAGCTAGTGTTCTCATACTTCCGTCCTCACTCTCCTGGACCACACGCCCTCCATTTTGGGATTTCCGATGACACAGTGCTGCACTCTGCCTGCCCTCTAGAAGAAAAACGTTGCCCTATGGGTCTACCCAGAAACCTCAAATGAGGATAAACCTGCATGCCACTCAACTGTACACCTATTATATAGTCTAGCCTGGGCACTAATGCCCTGTCTGACACAACCTGAGGCCTGAATTCCCAACCGACACCCAGACAGCTTGCCGTACACTGAGAACATCTGAACCGCCATGGCCTTAGGTTGCCATCTCTTTCCAACCTGGTTTTCAGGCTACAGAAACCTAGACCTTATCTCTACTCATTTCCCATGGGTGAACGTGATGCAGAAATCATAACACCTCCTTCCCTCTCGCCAGAATCTTGTGGTTGGCATCTTATCCAAAGTTCAGTGTAGGACTCCTCTAGGGCCTACAGGAGTAGTAGTAGGGCCCCTTAGGGTAGTGTAGGGTCCCTGAGGCCCTGCCCTTGCTTAAGAGCTGCGGTGGGCACAAACACACTTTGGGACCCTAGTTTGAACCCTGTCCTCAAGTAAAGCCTCTCAGTGGTTGGAACATGAGCCCACATATGGGGCCTGCCATGCCCCAAGTCACCCAATCTTAACCAGAGGTAGAGACATCTAGTCACCCCTACTCAGGGCTCTGCTCTGGAATCCCTCTTTGGTGGGACATTTGAGGTAAGTAAACACAGAAAGGATTCCTCCCATCCACAGAATGACCCCAATCACTTGGGATCAGGCCATTCCCAGAGAGAAAGACTCCTCCATGACCCATGCGGCCAGCCCGACATTCCACGGCCACTATTGACACAAAATCCAGAGACATAAGCCTCACCCTTAGGTCATAGCCCAAAAAATTCTCCTCATAGTCTGTACATCGTGCCTGCCATACCTACGTCCCCAAACCGTGTTTTCAGACTTCTATCCTGACATCCCTGTCCCACACACCCTCCAGGCTGAGGCCTCTGGAGCCACACCTCAGGACTGTGCCTGCCCTCTCCAAGGAAATTCTTCCCATTCCATTGGCCACAACCCTACAGATTAGGAGAAACCTCCAAAGTCCCAGAGGCCATTCCAATAGTGTAGGCCGCCCAGTACAAAGAGGGGTGATCTCTCACAAGCTGAGCAACGACCTCAACTCACCCACCCGAGACAGATATCCCAAGAGAAAGGTCTTAAACTGGACAGGCCCCTAGAACGTAATTGGTTCCATTGCTTTTGTTTCTAAGCATCTCTCCTCAGAGGCCTGTTTTCCAATACCAGCATATGGGGGATTCCATAGATACCAATCAGAACAAATCTTGTCTCCACATGGGAAACTTATCCTTTGGAGCTCTGTAAAAACCTCCAGTTAGGAGAAACCTTCAGGTAACCGGAGCCACCGCCCTATTCCAAGGTCTCCATGGACACAAACCCGCATTATGACCATTCGGCAGGAGAGTACATTTCAAACTCAGCCCCGTTGATTACTCCCCCAGAGCCAGAATATCAAACCTGCCTTGTCGCTAGGAGACAACTGGAATGCAAAGCAGACTCTCTAGGCATCCATCTTTGGAATCCTGCACTGGCTCCGTTCCATATGGGATGTCCTGGGAGCCTTCCAACAGGTCTTGACTGTCCTGCAGAAGGAATCCTTGCAGATTGGAGCATCTCACAACTCCTATCGTGGGAAAACCTACATGGCCTCATGAGGTGCTCCCGTTTTATAAAGGGGCCATCATGGACAGAAACTCCAACCTGAGCCAACTTCTGATCCATTGCTTTGGTTTCTAGGTATCTCTCCTCAGAGGCCTGTTTTCCAATATCAGAATATGGGGGTTTCCTAAGGAAACAATCAGAACAGATCTCATCTCCACATGAGAAACTTGCTCTTTGGAGCTGTGTCAATACCTCAGGTTAGGAGGATCCTTCAGGGCGCTGGCACCATGGCCCAATTCCAAGGTCTCCAAGGACACAAACTTACATTATGATCCATCCTCAGGAGAGTCCATTCCAAATCAGCCCCCTCGGCTGCTCACCCAGAGCCAGCAGATCAAACCTGCCTTGTTACTAGGAGACAGTTGGAATGCGAGGTGGGCTGCCCAGGCATCCATCCTTAGAACCCTGCTCTGGAGAATTTCTTTATGGGACGTCTTGAATCCAACAAACCTGTCTTGACTGTCTCGCAGAATGAATCGTTGCTGTTTGAAGCATCACACAATCCCACTGTTAGAAAACCTCCATTTCCTCATGATGCCCCACACCTTCATAAATGGGCCATTATGGACAGAAATAGGCATTGTGACCCTCAGCATGAGCCCTGTCCTCAAGGAAGACCTCTCAGTGTCTGAATCAAGAGCCCACATATTGGACTTGCCATGCCCCTAGGCCCCCAAACTTAAACAGAGGTGGGGTTATCCAGGTGTCCCTCCCAAGGACTCTGCTCTGGAATCCCTCTTTTATTGGCACCCATGAGGTACATAAAATAATATAAAAAACAGAAAGGACTCCTCCCATCCAACAGAATGTACCCAAACTCTTGGGATTGGGTCCAAACCTCAGAGAAGGAAAGCCGTCCACACCCATGAGGCCACGCCAGCATTCGACCCACATTGTTGACACAAATCCAGAGACAAAACCTGAGCAAGCATCTCAAACTCACCCTTTTTCTTATCCCGAAGTGTTATCACGGTCTATAGATTGGGCGTGCCATACCTATGTCCCCAATCCTAAGCGGAATTTGTATTTTCAGACTTCTGTCCCCACAGGCCTGGCCCACACACCCTCAAGGCTGGGCCCCTAGAGCCAAACTCAGAACTGTGCCTGCCCTCTCCAGGGGATTTCTGCCCATTCCATTGGCCACAACCCTATAGATTTGGAGAAACTCCAAAATCCCGAGGCCATTCCCAATATTATAGGCTGCCCAGGACAAACAGAGGCGATCTGACACAAGCTGAGCAACTACCTCCCCTCAGATCCATAGACACGTATCCCCAGGAAAGAGATTGAACCGGACATGCACCTAGCCCTAATCATATCCATTGCTTTTGTTTCCAGGCATCTCTCCTCAGAGGCCTGGTTTCCAATACCAGCATATGGGAGATTCTTTGGCACTCATCAAAACAATTCTCTTCTCTACATAGGAAACGTACTCTTTAGAGCTCCATCAAAACCTCCGGTTATGAACATCCCTCAAGGCCCCGGATCAAGCACCCCATTCCAAGGTCTCCATGGACACAAATGCACTTTATGACCCATCCTCAACTCACCCATTTCAACACACCCGCCTCGGTTACTCCCCTAGATCCCGCAGATCGAACTTGCCTTGGCGCTATGAGACACCTGGAATGGGAGGCAGGCTGCCCAGGCATCCATCCTTAGAACCCTGCTCTGGATAACTTCCTTATGGGATGTCCTGGAGCCATCCAGCAGGTCTCGACTGTCCCACGGAAGGAATCATTGCGGTTTGGAGCATCTCACAATTCCCATCGTGGGAAAACCTCCATGGCCTCGTGACACCCTCCTCTTCATGAAGGGGCCGTCATGGACAGAAACTCCAACCTGAGCCAACGTCTGATCCTAGCTCTGTCTTCAGGTACACGGGATCTCGAATCATCTCTGCAGAGGGTTCCTGCCGTCCCCTCACCCCGAAATCTCAGTCTGGCTTGTGTTCTCAGAATTTTATCCTCACACTCGTGGCCCACAAGCCTTCCAGTTTGGGAATTCTGGAGCCACTATGTGGCACTGTGTCTTCCTTCCAGAAGAAAAAACGTTGCCCTCTGGGGCTAGCCAGTAACCACAAATGAGTACCAACCTGCACGAAACTCGACTGCACCCCAATGATACAGTCTAGCCTGGGCACTAATTCCCTGTCTGCCACAGCCTGAGCCTGCACCTCCCAACCCACACTCAACAGCTGGGCGAACACTAGCACATCAGTCACACCATGGCCTTAGGTCTTCATCTCTTCCCAACCTCAGTTTTCAGGCTTCAGAACCTAGACCTTAAATCCAATCACAGTCCAGGAGTGAAAGTGTTGCAGAAATTAGAACTCCTTCTTCCCCATGGCCAGAAAACTTGTGGTTGCCATATTGTGCAACGTTCAGTGTAGGAGAAACCAGCATGGTACATTAGGCCACGCCCTGACTTGAGGGGCTCCTTGGGCACAAAAAAACACATTGTGAAACTCAATGTGAGCCCTTTGCTCAAGGAAGGCCTCTCAGTGTCTGGACCATGAGCCCACATATGGGGCTTGCCATGTTCTTAGGTCCCAATGTTAACCAGAGTTCTGGTTGTCCAGTCGCCCCTCCCCAGGACTCTGCTGTGGAATCCCTCTTTTGGTGGTCCACCTGAGGTAAAAAAAAAAAAAAAAAAAAAAAAACAAAGGCCTCCTCCCTTCCCACAGAATGACCCCAAACTCTTGGGATTGGGTCAAATCCCCAGAAAGGGAGCCTCATCGATGGCCCATGAGGACACCCGGACATTCCATGGCAATCTGTGACACCTATCTAGAAAAAAAATAAGCATGAGCAAGCACCTCACTTTCGCCCTTTGCTCATATCCCGAAGAGTTCTCCTCACGGTCTATATATCGGGCCGGCCATACCTACGGACCCAAACCTAAGTGGAGTTTGTGTATTCAGACTTTTGTCCAAATAGCCCTGGACCACACACGCTCCACACTTGGGTCCCTGGAGCCACACCTCAGGACTGTGCTTCCCTTTCAAGAGAATTCTTCCCATTCCATTGGCCACAACCTTGCAAATTAGGAAAAACCTCCAAAGTTACCGAGGCCATCCCAATAGTGTAGGCCGCCCAGGACAAACAGGTGTGATCTCAAACCAGCTGAGCAACTACCTCCACTCAGACAAAAGATGTCCCCAGAGAAGAATATTGAACCGGACAGGCCCCTAGGCCCTAATCAGATCCATTGCTTTGGTTTCCAGGCATCTCTCCTCAGAGGCCTCATTTCCAATACCAGGAAATGGTGGTTTCCTGAGGCACCAATAAGAACAAATCTCGTCTCCCCATGGAAAACTTGCTCATTGGAGCTTTGTTATAACCTCTGGTTAGGAGAATCCTTCAGGGCCCTGGTGCCACTGCCCCATACCAAGGTCTCAATGGACTCAAACCAACATTAAGACCATCCTCAGGAAAGTCCACTTCAACTCATTTAAGACCATCCTCAGGAAAGTCCATTCCAACTCAGCCCCCTCTGATGATGCTACCCCAAGATAGCAGATCAAACGTTTCTTGTTGCTAGGAGACAATTGGAATTGAGGCTGTCTGCCCAGGCATCCATACTTAGAACCCTGTTCTGGAAAAATACATTATGAGACGTCCTGGAGCCATCCAACAAATCTTAATTGTCCCACAGAAGGAATCCTTGCGGTTTGGAGCATCTCACAACTCTAATAGTGGGAAAACCCCCATGGCCTCATAATGCCCCCCCCCCCCCTCATGAAGGGGCCAACATGGGCAGAAACTCCAACCTGAGCCAAAGTCTGATCCTCGACCTGACTTCAGACTCATGAGATCTCAATTCAGCTCTGCAGAGTGTGCCTGCCATGTCCATTCCCCGAAACCTAAGACTAGCTTGTGTTCTCAGACTTCCGTCCTCACTCTCCTGGCCCACAAGCCCTCCAGTTTGGGAATTCCGAAGCCACAATGCAGCACTCTGCTTGCCCTCCAGAAGAAAAATTTGGCCCTATGCTGCTAATAAGAAACCCCAAATGATTACCTAATGCATGCCACTCGACTGTAAAGCAATTATACAGCCTACCCTGAATACGAATGCCCTGTCTGGCACAGCCTGAGACAAGACATCCCAAACGACACCTAGACAGCTGGCTCCAACCTGGACACAAGGGACCCGCTATGGCTGTAGTTCGTCATCTCTTCCCAACCTCGGTTTTCAGGCTTCAGAACCTAGACCTTATTTCCAATCACTGCCCAGGGGTGAACGTGATGCAGAAATTAGAATTCCTCCTTCCCCTGGCCAGAAACATTGTGGTTGGCATGTTGTCCAATGTTCAATGTGTGAAAACGTGCATTGTCGGAAAGGCCACGCCAGTGCTTGAGGGCCACCTAGGGCACAGACATGCATTGTGACCTGTAGCGTGAGTCCCGTATTAAAGTAACGCCTCTCAGTGGCTGGACCAAGATCCTGCATATGGGGCTTGTCATATCCATAGGCCCCCAGGCTTAACCAGAGAGCGAGTATTCCAGTTGTCAGTACCCACTGCTATGCTCCAGAATCCCTCTACTGGGGGGACACATGAAGCAGAAAACAGGACTCTTCCCTTCCCACAGAATGACCCCAAACTCTTGGGGTCTGCACAAACTACCAGAGAGGGAGACTTCTACGACCCATGAGGCAACTCCTACATTAAACGGCCATTGTGGACACAATATCCAGAGACAAAAGACTGAGCGACTGCCTCCCTCTCACCCTTCTTTCATATCCAGAGGAGCTCCCCTCACGGACTGTAGATCAGGCCTGCCATAACCTCGGCCCCAAACCTGAGCTGAGTTTGGGTTTTTGGATGTCTGTCTGCACAGCCGTGGCCCACACCGCCTCCAGGCGGTGGTCTCTGGAGCCACACCACAGAACTGTGCCTGCTCTCTCCTCCTAAGAAACTGCCCGTTCCATTGGCCACAACTCTACAAAATAGTAGAAACCTCAAGGTAGCCAAGGACATCCCACTACCGCAAGCCGCACTGGACAAACAGGGGCATTATGACACCAGCTGAGCAACTACTACCTCCATGCAGACACACAGACTGATATCCGCAGAGACAGAAGATTGAACCAGACAGGCCCCTAGGCCCTATTATGAACTCTGGCTTTGGTGTCCAGGTATCACTCCTCAGAGGCCTGGGTTCGAAGACCAGCATATGGGGCTATCCTGAGGCACCAGACAGAACACCTCTCAACTCCGCATTGAAAGCTTCCTTGTTGGAATTGTGTCAAACCCTTCGGGTTGGAGAATCCTGCAGAGTCCCTTAGCTACTGCCACATTCCAAGGTCTCCATGGCCACCAACCCACATTATGACTCATCCTCAGGAAAGTCCATTTAAACTCAGCGTTCTGGGTAGCTCACCCAAGAGCCCGCAGATTGAGCGTGCCTTGTCTCGACCAGGCAATGGGAAGGTGAGTTGACGTTTCTCGGCATCCATGCTTAGGCCCCTGCTCTCGAGTCTTTCTGTATGGGGCATCCTGGAACCATCCAATAGTACTCGACTGTCCTGAAGAAGGAAACTTTGAAGTTTGGAGCAGCTCACAACTCCCAGCTTAGGGAAACCTCCCTGGCCTCAAGACGCCCCCACCCCCTTCAGGAAGGGGCCGTCATGGACACAAACTCCAGCTTGAGGCAACATCTGATACTCGCCCTGACCTCAGATGCAGCAGATCTCGATTCAGCCTCTACACAGTGGGCCCAAACCTCGTGCTAACTTGTGTTTTCAGACTTCCTTCCTCACACTCCTGGCAAACATGTCCTCAAGACTTGGAATTCTGGAACCAAAATGCAGCCCTATGCAGGCCCTCCAGAAGAAAAACGTTGCTCTATGGGGATCTCCATAAACCCCAAATGAGGATCAACCTGCTCGGATCTCGACCTCACCCCAATTGGATTGTTCGGGTTGTCCATTCATCCCTCCCCAGAGCTCTGCTTTGGAATCCCTCTTTTGGTGGGACACCTGAGGTAACAAAACTAAAAGGACTCCTCCCATCCTTCAGATTGACCCCAAACAATTGGGATTGGACCAAATTCACAGAGAGGAAGTCTCGTCCATGGCCCATGAGGCCTCCCCGAGATTCCACAGCCATCGTTGACAACAAATCCAGAGACAAAAGTGTGAGCAAGCGCCTCACGCTCGCTCTTTTGTCGTATCCCGAAGAGTTCTCCTCACGGTCTGTGGATCGGGCCTGCCATACCTACTTCCCAAACCTAAGCCGAGTTTGTGTTTTCAGACTTCTGTCCCCACATTCCTGGCCCACAGACCCTTCAGGCTGGGGCCCCTGGAGCCACACATCAGGACTGTGCCTGTCCATACCACAGGAATTCTGCCCATTCCATTGTCCACAATCGTACAAATTAGGAAAAACCTCCAGAGTCCCCAAGGACATCCCAATATTGTAGGCCGCCCAGGACAAACAAGGGTCATCTGAAACCAGCTGAACATCTACGTCTACTCAGCGTAGATGGATGTCCCCAGAGATGAAGATTGAATCAGACAGGCCCCTAGGCCTGAATCAGATTCATTGCTTTCGGTTACAGGTATTTCTCCTCAGAGGCCTGGTTTCCAATATTAGCATATGGGAATATCATGAGGCAGCAATCAGAACAAATTTCTTCTCCACATGGGAAAATTATCCTTTAAAGATGTCTGAAAACCTCCAGTTAGGAGAATCCCTCAGGGCCTGTGTGCCACTGCCCCATTACAAGGCCTCCATAGACACAAAATCATATTAGGACGCATGCACGGAAGAGTCCAATTCAACTCAGCATATTCGGTTGCTCCTCGAGATCCAGCAGATCTAACTTGTATTGTTGCTAAGAGACAATTGGAATGCGAGGTGGCCTACCCCGCCATCCATCCTTAGAACCCTGCTCAGAATCATTGGCCTGGAGCCAACCAACAGGTCTCAATTTTCCTGCAGAAGAATCTTTGCAGTTGGGAGCTTCTCACAACTCCCATCGTGAGAAGCCCCCATGGCCTCGTGATACCCCCACCCTTCATGAAGGGGCCATAAGGGACATAAGGTCCAACCTGAGAAATAGTCTGATCCTCACCCTGAATACAGATGCACGAGATCTCGATTCAGGTCTGTATATTGTGCATGCCATGTCCTCACACAGTAACCTAAGCCTAGCTTGTGTCCTCAGACTTCCGTCCTCAGACTAATGGCCCACAAGCCCTCCAGTTTGGCAATCCAGAATTATAATGCAGCACTCTGCTTGCCCTCCAGAAGAAAAACATTGCCCTCTGGGGCTACCTAGAAACCCCAAATGAAGATCAACCTGCACGCCACTTGGCTGTACCCAAAATATATAGGCTGACCTGGGCAATAATGCCCTTTCTGACACAGCCTGAGCCTGGACCTCCTGGCCCCACCCAGACAGCTTGCCGCTCACTGAGCACATAGGACCAGCCATTGCCTTAGGTCGTTATCTCTTCCCAACCTCGGTTTTCAGGATTCAGATCCTAGACCTAATCTCCAATCACTGCCCAGGTTTGAAAATGATGCAGAAATCAGAACTCCTTCCCAATGGAAAGAACCTTGTGGTTGGCTTGTTGTCCAACGTTCAGTGTAGTGGAAACCTGTTTGCCCGATGAAGCCCAGCCATTGCTCGTGGGCCACATAGGTGGCAAACTCACATTGTGACCCACAGCCATAGCCAAGTCCTCAGGTAAGACCTCTCAGTGTCTGGATGAAGAGACAGCATATTGGGCTTGCCATGCCCATACGCCCCAATTTTTAATCATAGTTCGGGTCGTTCCTTCATTCTTCCCCAGGGCTCTGCTTTGGAATTCCTCTTTTGGTGGGACACCTGATGTAACAACCCTGAAAGGAGTTCTCCATCCAACAGATTGACGAAAAACAATTGGGATCAGGCCAAATCCACAGAGAGGAAGATTCGTCCATGGCCCATGAGGCCACCTCGACATTCCACGGCCATCGCTGAAACAAAATTCAGAGACAAAAGTCTGAGCAAGCGCCTCAGACTCGCACTATCTTCATATCCTGAAGATGTCTTCTCATGGTTTGTAGATCGGGCCTGCCATACCTACGTCCCCAAATATAAGCTGAGTTTGTGTTTTCAGACTTCTGTCCTCAAAGTCCTGGGCCACACACCATCCAGGCTGGGGACCCTGGAGCCACACATTAGGACTGTGCCTACCCAATCCATGGGAATTCTGCCCATTCCATTGTCCAAAATCGTACAAATTAGGAGAACCCTCCAAAGTCCCTGAGGCCATCCCAATAGTATAGGTCGCCCGGGACAAAAAAGGTCAGTCTGACACCAGCTGAGCATCTACCTCCACTCATACCCTAGATGGATGTCCCCAGAGAAGAAGATTGAACCAGACAGGACCCTAGGCCAAAATCGGATCCATTGCTTTGGTTTACAGGCATGTTTCCTCAAAACCCTGGTTTCCAATACCAGCATTGGGGTTTTCCTGAGGCACCCATCAGAACCAAACTCATCTCCACAAGGAAACTTCTGCATGGGAGCTATGTCAAAAGCTTAGGAGAATACTTCAGGGTCCGGTGCCACCGCCCCATTCCAAGGCCCTCATGGACACAAACACACATTAGACCCATCCACAGGAAAGTCCATTTCAACTCAGCCACCCTGGTTGCTCCCGCAGAGCCATCAGATCTAAACTGTCTTTTCGCTAGGGGATAATTGGAATGCGAGGCGGGCTTCCCAGGCATCCATCCTCGAACGTTGGTCTGGACTCATCCATATGGGATGTCCTGGAGCTGTACAACAGGTCTCAATTGTCCCGCAGAAGGAATCCTTGGAGGGGGCATCCCACCACTCCCAACGTGGGAAAGCCTCCACGGCCTCGAGATTCGGCTCCCTTTATGAAGGGGCCATCATGAACAGAAAATCCAAGCTGAGCCAACGTCTGATCCTCGCTCTGACTTCAGATGCATGAGATATTGCTTCAGATCTTCAGGAGGTACATGCCTTGCCCTCGCCCTGAAACCCAAGTGTAGCTGTCCCTAGGACCCAATTTTAAACCAGATTTCTGGTTGTCTAATTGCCGCTCCCAAGGGCTCTACTCTGGAATCCCTCATTTGGTGGGACCCCTGAGGTTGAAAAACAAAACAAAACAAAACAACAACAACAAAAAACGGACTTCTTCCGTCCCACAGAATGACCCCAAACTATTTGGATTGGGCCAAACCCCCAGGGAGTAAGACTCGTCCATTTCCCATGAAGTCACCCGGAAATTTTCACGACCATGACTGACACGATATCCAGATATAAAAACTTGAGCAAGAGCCTCACACTCGCCCTTTTTTCATATCCCGAAGAGTTCTCCTCATGGTCTGTAGATCAGTCCTGCCATACCTATGACCCGAAACATAAGCCGAGTTTCTGTTTTCAGACAACTGTCCAAACAGCCCTGGCCTACACAGCCTACAGGCTTAGGCCCCTGGAGCCAAGCTGAGGACTGTAATTGCCCTCTCCAAGGGAATTCTGTGTGCCCATTCCAATGGCCACAACGCTACTAATAGGATAAACCTCCAAAGTCCCTGAGGCCATCCCAATAGTGGTGGATTCCCAGGACAAAAAGGAGCAATCTGAGCCCATCGGAGAACCTACCTGCACTCAGACTTGTAGACTGATATCCCCAGAGGTAAGAAGGAACGAACAGGCCCCTAGGCCCTAATCGGATACATTGCTGGTTTCCAGGCATCTCTCCTCAGAGGCCTGGATTTCAGTACCAGCATATGGCTGTTTCTTGACTCACCCACCAGAACAAATCTCATCTACACATGGGAAACTTGCACGTGGGAGTGATGTCAAAGCCTCTGTTTAGTAGAACCCTTCATGGCCCCAGTGCCACCGCGTCATTCCAAGGTCTCCAAAGACACAAATCACATTAGGACCCATCCACAGGAGAGTCCATTTCAACTCAGCCTCCTCGGTTGCTCCCCCAGATCCAGCAGATCTAACTTGTCTTTTTGCTAGGAGACAATTGGAATGCGAGGTGGGCTACCCAGCCATCCATCCTTAGAACCCTGCTCGGAATCGTTGTCCTGGAGCCAACCAACAGGTCTCAATTGTCCTGCAGAAGAATCTTTGCAGTTGGGAGCTTCTCAGAACTCCCATCGTGAGAAAACCCCCATGGCCTCGTGATCCCCCCCCCTTCATGAAGTGGCCCTCAGGGACATAAGGTCCAACCTGAGCGATCGTCTGATCCTCACCCTGACTTCAGATGCACGAGATCTCCGTTCAGATCTGTAGATTGTGCCTGCCATGTCCTCACCCAGAAACCTAAGCCTAGCTTGTGTCCTCAGACTTCCATCCTCAGACTAATTGCCCACAAGCCCTCCAGTTTGGCAATCCAGAATTATAATGCAGCACTCTGCCTGCCCTCCAGAAGAAAAACATTGCCTTCTGGGGCTACCCAGAAACCCCAAATGAAGATCAACCTGCATGCCACTTGGCTGTACCCCAAATATATAGGCTGACATGGGCAATAATGCCCTTTCTGACAGAGGCTGAGCCTGGACCTCCTGGCCCCACCCATACAGCTGGCCGCTCACTGAGCACATCGGACCAACCATTGCCTTAGATCATTATCTCTTCCCAGCCTCGGTTTTCAGGATTTAGAACATAGACATTATCTCCAATCACTGCCCATGTTTGAAAATGATGCAGATCAGAACTCTTTCCCGATGGCAAGAAATCTTGTGGTAGGCTTGTTGTATAATTTTCAGTGTAGTGGATAACAGTGTGTCCAATGAGGCCCCGCCATTGCAAGCGGGCCACATAGGTGGCAAACACACATTGTGACCCTCAGCCTTAGCCCAGTCCTCAGGTAAGGCCTCTCAGTGGCTGAATGAAGAGACAGCATATTGGGCTTGCCATGCCCATAGGCCCCAATTTTTAACAATGGTTCGGGTTGTCCATTCACTCTTCCCCAGGGCTCTGCTTTGGAACTCCTCTATTGGTGGGACACCAGATGTAAACAACGGTGAAAGGAAAGGAGTCCTCCATCCAACAGATTGACGAAAAACAACTGGGATCCGGCCAAATCCACAGAGAGCAAGATTCGTCCATGGCCCATGAGGCCACCTCGACATTCCACGGCCATCGCTGATACAAAATCCAGAGACAAAAGCCTAAGCAAGCGCCTCAGACCCGCCCTATCTTCATATCCTGAAGATGTCTTCTCATGGTTTGTAGATCGGGCCTGCCATACCTACGTCCCCAAACATAAGCTGAGTTTGTGTTTTCAGACTTCTGTCCTCAAAGTCCTGGGCCACATACCCTCCAGGCTGGGGACCCTGGAGCCACACATTAGGACTGTGCCTACCCAATCCATGGGAATTCAGCCCATTCCATTGTCCAAAATCGTACAAATTAGGAGAACCCTCCAAAGTCCCTGAGGCCATCCCAATAGTATAGGTCGCCCGGGACAAAAAAGGGCAGTCTTACACCAGCAGAGCATCTAACTCCACTCATACCCTAGAAGGATGTCCCCAGAGAAGAAGATTGAACCAGACAGGACCCTAGGCCAAAATCGGATCCATTGCTTTGGTTTACAGGCATGTCTCCTCAAAACCCTGGATTCAAATACCAGCATTGGGGTTTTCCTGAGGCACCCATCAGTACAAACCTCGTCTCCACAAGGAAACTTGTGCATGGGAGCTATGTCAAAAGCTTAGGAGAATACATCAGGGTCCCGGTGCCACCGCCCCATTCCAAGGCCCTCATGGACACAAACACACATTAGACCCATCCTCAGGAAAGTCCATTTCAACTCAGCCACCCCCTGGTTGCTCCCGCAGAGCCATCAGATCTAAACTCTCTTGTCGCTAGGAGACAATTGGAATGCGAGGCGGGCTTCCCAGGCATCCATCCTCGAACGTTGTTCTGGACTCATCCATATGGGATGTCCTGGAGCTGTACAACAGGTCTCAATTGTCCCGCAGAAGGAATCCTTGGAGGGGGCATCCCACCACTCCCAACGTGGGAAAAACTCCACGGCCTCGAGATTTGGCTCCCTGTATGAAGGGGCCGTCATGAACAGAAAATCCAAGCTGAGCCAACGTCTGATCCTCGCTCTTACTTCAGATGCATGATTTATTGCTTCAGATCTTCAGGGGGTACATGCCGTGCCCTCGCCATGAAACCCAAGTCTAGCTGTCCCTAGGACCCAATTTTAACCAGATTTCTTTTTGTCTAATCGCCGCCCCCCAGGGCTCTACTCTGGAATCCCTCATTTGGTGGGACCCCTGAGGTTGAAAAACAAAACAAAACAAAACAAAACAACAACAACAACAAAAAACGGACTTCTTCTGTCCCACAGAATGACCCCAAACTCTTTGGATGGGGCCAAACCCCCAGGGAGTAAGACTCGTACATTTCCCATGAAGTCACCCGGAAATTTCACGACCATGACTGACACGATATCCAGATATAAAAACTTGAGCAAGAGCCTCACACTCGCCCTTTTTTCATATCCCGAAGAGTTTCTCCTCATGGTCTGTAGATCAGTCCTGCCATACCTATGACCCGAAACATAAGCCGAGTTTCTGTTTTCAGACAACTGTCCAAACAACCCTGGCCTACACAGCCTACAGGCTTAGGCCCCTGGAGCCAAGCTGAGGACTGTACTTGCCCTCTCCAAGGGAATTCTGTGTGCCCATTCCAATGGCCACAACGCTACTAATAGGATAAACCTCCAAAGTCCCTGAGGCCATCCCAATAGTGGTGGCTTCCCAGGACAAACAGGAGCAATCTGAGCCCATCTGAGAACCTACCTGCACTCAGACTTGTAGACTGATATCCCCAGAGGTAAAAAGGAACGAACAGGCCCCTAGGCCCTAATCGGATCCATTGCTTTGGTTTCCAGGCATCTCTCCTCAGAGGCCTGGATTTCAGTACCAGCATATTGCTATTTCTTGACTCACCCACCAGAACAAATCTCATCTACACATGGGAAACTTGCACGTGGGAGTGATGTCAAAGCCTCTGTTTAGGAGAACCCTTCATGGCCCCAGTGCCACCGTGTCATTCCAAGGTCTCCAAAGACACAAAAACACATTAGGTCCCATCCACAGGAGAGTCCATTTCAACTCAGCCTCCTCGGTTGCTCCCCCAGATCCAGCAGATCTAACTTGTCTTTTTGCTAGGAGACAATTGGAATGCGAGGTGGGCTACCCAGCCATCCATCCTTAGAACCCTGCTCGGAATCGTTGTCCTGGAGCCAACCAACAGGTCTCAATTGTCCTGCAGAAGAATCTTTGCAGTTGGGAGCTTCTCAGAACTCCCATCGTGAGAAAACCCCCATGGCCTCGTGATCCCCCCCCCCCTTCATGAAGTGACCCTCAGGGACTTAAGGTCCAACCTGAGCGATCGTCTGATCCTCACCCTGACTTCAGATGCACGAGATCTCGGTTCAGATCTGTAGATTGTGCCTGCCATGTCCTCACCCAGAAACCTAAGCCTAGCTTGTGTCCTCAGACTTCCATCCTCAGACTAATTGCCCACAAGCCCTCCAGTTTGGCAATCCAGAATTATAATGCAGCACTCTGCCTGCCCTCCAGAAGAAAAACATTGCCTTCTGGGGCTACCCAGAAACACCAAATGAAGATCAACCTGCACGCCACTTGGCTGTACCCAAAATATATAGGCTGACCTGGGCAATAATGCCCTTTCTGACAGAGGCTGAGCCTGGACCTCCTGGCCCCACCCAGACAGCTTGCCGCTCACTGAGCACATAGGACCAGCCATTGCCTTAGGTCGTTATCTCTTACCAACCTCGGTTTTCAGGATTCAGATCCTAGACCTTATCTCCAAACACTGCCCAGGTTTGAAAATGGTGCAGAAATCAGAACTCGTTCCCAATGGCAAGAACCTTGTGGTTGGCTTGTTGTCCAACGTTCAGTGTAGTGGAAACCTGTTTGTCCGATGAGGCCCCGTCACTGCTCGCGGGCCACATAGGTGGCAAACTCACATGTGACCCTCAACCTTAGCCCAGTCCTGAGGTAAGGCCTCTCAGTGTCTGGATGAAGAGACAGCATATTGGGCTTTCATGCCCATAGGCCCCAATTTTTAACCATAGTTCGGGTTGTGCCTTCACTCGTCCCCAGGGCTCTGCTTTGGAATTCCTCTTTTGGTGGGACACCTGATGTAACAACCCTGAAAGGAGTCCTGCATCCAACAGATTGACGAAAAAAACAATTGGGATCGGGCCAAATCCACAGAGAGCAAGATTCGTCCATGGCCCGTGGGGCCTCCTCGACATTCCACTGCCATCGCTGAAACAAAATCCAGAGACAAAAGTTTGAACAAGCGCCTCAGACTCGCACTTTCTTCATATCCTGAAGATGTCTTCTCATGGTTTTTAGATCGGGCCTGCCATACCTACGTCCCCAAACATAAGCTGAGTTTGTGTTTTCAGACTTCTGTCCTCAAAGTCCTGGGCCACACACCATCCAGGCTGGGGACCCTGGAGCCGTACATTAGGACTGTGCATATCCAATCCATGGGAATTCTGCCCATTCCATTGTCCAAAATCGTACAAATTAGGAGAACCCTCCAAACTCCCTGAGGCCATCCCAATAGTATAGGTCGCCCGGGACAAAAAAGGTCAGTCTGACACCAGCTGAGCATCTACCTCCACTCATACCATAGATGGGTGTCCCCAGAGACGAAGATTGAACCAGACAGGACCCAAGGCCAAAATCGGATCCATTGCTTTGGTTTACAGGCATGTCTCCTCAAAACCCTGGTTTCCAATACCAGCATTGGGGTTTTCCTGAGGCACCCATCAGAACCAAACTCGTCTCCCACAAGGATACTTGTGCATGGGAGCTATGTCAAAAGCTGAGGAGAATACTTCATGATCCCGGTGCCACTGCCCCATTTAAAGGCCCTCATGGACACAAACACACAATAGACCCATCCTCAGGAAAGTCCATTTCAACTCAGCCACCCTGGTTGCTCCCGCAGAGCCATCAGATCTAAACTGTCTTGTCGCTAGGAGAAAATTGGAATGCGAGGTGGGCTTCCCAGGCATCCATCCTCGAACGTTGGTCTGGACTCATCCATATGGGATGTCCTGGAGCTGTCCAACTGGTCTCAATTGTCCCGCAGAAGGAATCCTTGGAGGGGTATCCCACCACTCCCAACTTGGGAAAAACTCCACGCTCTCGAGAATCCTCTCCCTTCATGAAGGGGCCGTCATGAACAGAAAATCGAGGCTGAGCCAACGTCTGATCCTCGCTCTGACTTCAGAAGCATGAGATATTGCTTCAGATCTTCAGAGGTTTCCTGCCGTGCCCTCACCCTGAAACCCAAGTCTATCTTGTGTTCTCAGACTTCCATCCTCAAACTCCTGGCCCCGAAGCCTACAAGTTTGTCAATTACCGACCATCATTGCAGCACTCTGCCTGCCCTCTAGAAAATATATATTGCCTAATGAGCTGCCCGGGCACATTAAATGAGAATAAACCTACACGGCACTCGAATGTACCTAAATTATATAGTCTATCCTGGGCAGTAGTGCACTGTGTGACACAACCTGAGCCGGGACCTCCTGAGCAACACCCAGACAGCTGTCTGCACACTGAGCACATCAGAACCGCCATGGCCTTATGTCATCATCTCTGCCCTACCTCAGTTTTCAGGCTTCAGGCCCTAGACCTTATCTCCAATCTCTGCCCAGGGATGACTGTGATGCAGAAATCAGAACTCCTGCTTACCCATGGCAAGAAACCTTGTGGTTGCCATGTTGTCCTACGCTCAGTGTAGGATAAACCAGCATTCACCCTGAGGTCATGCCAATTCTTGAGCGCGACGAGGGCATAAACATGCATTGTGACCCTCAGCGTGATTCCTGACCTCTAGTAAATCCTCTCAGTGGCTGGACCATTAGATGTCATAATAGGCTTGACATGTCCCTAGGCCCCAATTTTTAACCAGATTTCTGGTTGTTCAGTCACAACTACCCAGGGCTCTACTCTGGAATCCCTCATTTGGTGGGACACCTGAGGTTGAAAAACAAAACAAAACAAATCAACAACAACAAAAAAAAACGACTTCTTCCATCCCACAGAGTGACCCCAAACTCCTTAGATGGGGCCAAACCCCCAGAGAGTAAGACTCGTCCATTTCGTATGAAGTCACCTGGAAATTTCACGACCATGAGTGACACAATATCTAGAGACAAAAAACGTGAGCAAGAGCCTCACACTCGCCCTTTTTTCATATCCCAAAGTGTTCTCCTCATGGTCTGTAGATCAGTCCTGCCATACCTATGACCTGAAACATAAGCCGAGTTTGTGTTTTCAGACAACTGTCCCAACAGCTCTGGCCTACACACCCTACAGGCTCAGGACCCTGAGGCCAAACCTGAAGACTGTGCTTGCCGTTTCCAAGGGAATTGTATGTGCCCATTCCAATGGCCACAACCCTACTAAGAGGATAAACCTCCAAAATTCCTGAGGCCATCCCAATAGTTGTGGCTTCCCAGGACAAACAGGGGCAATCTGAGCCCATCTGAGCACCTACCTGCACTCAGACCCGTAGACTGATGTCCCCAGAGGTAATAAGGTACGAACTGGCCCCTAGGCATCTATCGAATCCATTGGTTTGGCTTCCAGGCATCCCTCCTCAGAGGCCTGGATTTCAATAACAGCATATGGCTGTTTCTTGACTCACCCATGAGAACAATCCTCATCTACACATGGGAAACTTGCACGATGGAGCTGTGTGAAAGCCTCTCTTTAGGAGACACTTCAGGGCCGCAGTGCCACCGCTTCATTCCAAGGTCCTCATAGACACAAAATCATATTAGGACACATCCACGGGAGAGTCCATTTCAACTCAGCCTCCTCAGTTGCTCCCCCAGATCCCGCAGATCTAACCTGTCTTGTTGCTTGGAGACAATTGGAATGCGTGGTGGGCTCCCCAGCCATCCATCCTTAGAACCCTGCTCGGAATCGTTGTCCTGGAGCCAAGCACCAGGTCTCAATTGTCCTGCAGAAGAATCTTTGCAGTTGGGAGCTTCTCACAACTCCGATCGTGGGAAAAACCCCATGGCCTCGTGTTCCACACCCCCTTCAAGAATTGGCCATCAGGGACAGAATGTCCAACCTGAGCGATCGTCTGATCCTCGCCCTTTCTTCAGATGCACGAGAACTCGATTCAGGTCTATAGATTGTGCCTGCCATATCCTCACCCAGAAACCTAGGCCTAGCTTGGGTTCTCAGACTTCCGTCCTCAGACTGCTGGCCCACAAGCCCTCCAGTTTGGCAACCAGAACTACAATGCAACACTCTCTGCCTGCCCTCCAGAAGATAAACATTGCCCTCTGGGGCTACCCAGAAACCCCAATGAGGATCAACCTGCACGCCATTCGGCCGTACCCCAAATATATAGGCTGACCTGGGCACTATTGCCCTTTCTGACACAGACTGAGCCTGGACCTCCTGGCCCCACCCACACAGCTGGCCGCACACTGAGCACATGGACCCGCCATGGCCTTAGGTCGTAATCTCTTCTCAACCTCGATTTTCATGCTTCAGAACCTAGATCTTATCTCCAATCACGGCCCGGGATTGAAAACGATGCAGAAATTAGAACTCTTTCCCCATGGCAAGAAAACTTGTGGTTGGCATGTTGTCCAAGTTTCAGTGTAGTTGAAACCAGTGTGGCCCATGAGGCCCTGCCCATGCTTGCAGGCCACATTGGTCAAAAACACACATTGTGACCCTCAGGCTGAGCCCAGTCCTCAGGTAAGGCCTCTCAGTGGCTGGATGGAGAGACAGCATATTGGGCTTGCCATGCCCCTAGGCCTCAAGTTTAAAACATAATTCGGGTTGTCCCTTCACTATTCCCCAGGCTCTGCTTTGGAATCCCACTTTTGTTGGGACACCTGAGGTAAAAAACCTGAAAGGAGTCCTCCCATCCCACAGATTGACGAAAAACAATTGGGATCGGGACAAATCCACAGAGAGTAGGATTCGTCCATGGCCCATGAGGCCTCCCCAACATTACACGGCCATCGCTGGTACAAAATCCAGAGACATAAGCCTGAGCACGCGCCTCAGACTCGCTCATTCTTCATATCCTGAAGAGTTCTTTAGAAAAGAACCTACACGGCACTCGAAGGCACCCAAAATATATAGTCTAACCTGGGCACTAATGCACTGTATGATAACCTGAGCCAGGACCTCGAGACCAACACCCAGGCAGCTGACCGCACACTGAGCTCATCACACTCGCCATCGCCTTAGATGATCATCTCTTCCCTACCTCAGTTTTCAGGCTTCAGAACCTAGACCATATTTCCAGTCACTACCCAGGGGTGACTGTGATGCAGAAATCAGAACTCTTCCTTACCCATGGCAAGAAACCTTGTGGTTGGCATGTTGTCCAACGTTCAGTGTAGGAGAAACCAGCATTCACCCTGAGGCCCCGCCAATTCTTGAGTGCGACGAGGGCATAAACACGCATTGTGACCCTCAGCGTGAGTCCTGTCCTCTAGTACGTCATCTCAGTGGCTGAACCATTAGATATCATAATGGGCTTGACATGTCCCTAGGCCCCAATTTTTAACAGGATTTCTGGTTGTCCAGTCGCCCCTACCCAGTGCTCTACACTGGAATCCCTCATTTGGTGGGACACCTGAGGTTGAAAAACAGAACAAAAAACAAATCAACAGCAACAGAACAACGGACTTCTTCCATCCCACAGAATGACCCCAAACTCTTTGGACGGGGCAAAACCCCCAGAGAGTAAGACTCGTACATTTCCCATGAAGTCACCCGGAAATTTCACAACGATGAGTGACACGATATCCAGAGACAAAAACTTGACCAAGAGCCTCACACTCGCCCTTTTTTCATATCCCGAAGAGTTCTCCTCATGGTCTGTAGATCAGTCCTGCCATACCTATGACCCGAAACATAAGCCGAGATTGTGTTTTCAGACAACTGTCCAAACAGCCCTGGCCTACACACCCTACAGGCTCAGGCCCCTGGAGCCAAACCTGATGACTCTGCTTGCCCTCTCCAAAGGAATTGTATGTGCCCATTCCAATGGCCACAACCCTACTAATAGGATAAACCTCCAAAGTCCCTGAGGCCATCCTAATATTTGGGGCTTCCCAGGACAAACAGGGGCAATCTGGCCCATCTGAGCACCTACCGGCACTCAGACCTGTAGACTGATGTCCCCAGAGATAAAAAAAACCCAAACAGGCACCTAGACACATATCGGATCCATTGCTCTGGTTTCGAGGCATCTCTCCTCAAAGGCCTGGATTTCAATAACAACATATGGCTGTTTCTTGACTCACCCATCAGAACAAATCTCATCTACACATGGGAAACTTGCATGATGGAGCTGTGTGAAAGCCTCTCTTTAGGAGAACCCTTCAGGGCATCAGAGCCACCGCTTCATTCCAAGGTCTCCATAGACACAAAATCATATTAGGACACATCCACGGTAGAGTCCATTTCAACTCAGCCTCCTCGGTTTGCTCCCCCAGATCAAGCAGATCTAACCTGTATTGTTGCTTGGAGACAATTGGAATGCGAGGAGTGCTACCCAGCCATCTATCCTTAGAACCCTGCTCGGAATCGTTGTCCTGGAGTCCATGAACAGGTCTCAAATATCCTGCAGAAGAATCTTTGCAGCTTCTCAGATCTCCCATCGTGGGAAAACCCCCATGGCCTCGTGTTCAACTACCCTTCAAGAAGGGGCCATCAGGGACAGAATGTCCAACCTGAGCGATCGTCTGATCCTCGCCCTGACTACAGATGCACGAGATCTCCATTCAGGTCTGTAGATTGTGCCTGCCATATCGTCACCCAGAAACCTAGGCCTAGCTTGGGTTCTCATACCTCTGTCCTCAGTCTACTGGCCCACAAGCCCTCCAGTTTGGCAATCCAGAACTACAATGCAGCACTCTGCCTGCCCTACAGACGAAAAACATTGCCCTCTTGTGCTACCCAGAAACCCCAAATGAGGATCAACTGCACACCATTCGGCTGTACCCCAAATATATAGGCTGACCTGGGCACTAATGCCCTTTCTGACACAGCCTGAGCCTGGACCTCCTGGCCCCACCCAGACAGCTGGCCGCAAACTGAGCACATCGGACCCGCCATGGCCTTAGGTCGTCATCTCTTCTCAACCTCGGTTTTCAGGCTTCAGAACCTAAACCTTATCTCCAATCACGGTAGGGGTTTGAAAACAATGCAGAAATCAGAACTCTTTCCCCATGGCAAGAAACCTTGTGGTTGGCATGTTGTCCAAGGTTCAGTGTAGTTGAAACCAGTGTGGCCCATGAGGCCCCGCCCATGCTTGTGGGACACATTGGTCACTAACACACATTGTGACCCTCAGCCTGAGCCCAGTCCTCAGGTAAGGCCTCTCAGTGGCTGGATGGAGAGACAGCATATTGGGCTTGCCATGCCCCTATGCCGCAAGTTTTAAAAATAGTTCGGGCTGTCCCTTCACTCTTCTCCAGGGCTCTGCTTTGGAATTCCTCTTTTGGTGGGACAGAGGAGGTAACAAACCTGAAAGGAGGCCTCCCATCCCACAGATTGACGAAAAAACAATTGGAATCGGGCCAAATCCACAGAGAGCAAGATTCGTCCATGGCCCATGAGGCCTCCCCAACATTCCACGGCCCATCGCTGATACAAAATCAAGAGACAATAGCCTGACCACGCGCCTCATACTCGCTCATTCTTTATATCCTGACAAGTTCCTCAGATCAGAACTTACACGGCACTCGAAGGCACCCAAAATATATAGTCTAACCTGGGAACTAATGCACTGTCTGACAACCTGAGCCCGGTCCTCCTGACCAACAAACACCCAGACAGTTTACCACACACTGAGCACATCAGACCCGCCATGGCCTTAGGTTATCATATCTTCCCTACCTCAGTGTTCAGGCTTCAGAACCTAGACCTTATCTCCAATCACTGCCCAGGGGTGACTGTGATGCAGAAATCAGAACTCTTCCTTACCCATGGCAAGAAACCTTGTGGTTGGCATGTTGTCCAACGTTCAGTGTAGGAGAAACCAGCATTCACCCTGAGGCCCCGCCCATTCTTGAGTGCGACGAGGGCATAAACACGCATTGTGACCCTCAGCGTGAGTCCTGTCCTCTAGTACGTCCTCTCAGTTGCTGGACCATTAGATGTCATAATGGACTTGACATGTCCCTAGGCCCCAATTTTTAACCAGAATTCTGGTTGTCCAGTCCCCCCTCCCCAGGACTCTACTCTGGAATCTCCCATTTGGTGGGACACCTGAGGTCGAAAAAAAAACAAAACAAATCAACAACAACAGAACAACGGACTTCTTCCATCCCACAGAATGACCCCAAACTCTTTGGACGGGGCCAAACCCCAGAGAGTAAGACTCGTCCATTTCCCATGAAGTCACCCGGAAATTTCACGACCATGAGTGACACGATATCCAGAGACAAAAACTTGAGCAAGAGCCTCACACTGGCCCCCTTTTTCATATCCCGAAGAGGTCTCCTCGTGGTCTGTAGATCAGTAATGCCATACCTATGACCTGAAACATAAGCCGAGCTTGTGTTTTCAGACAACTGTCCAAACAGCCCTGGCCTACACACCCTACAGCCTCAGGCCCCTGGAGCCAAACATGACGACTCTGCTTGCCCTCATAAAGAGAATTGTATGTGCCCATTCCAATGGCCACAAACCTTCTAATAGGATAAACCTCCAAAGTCCCTGAGGCCATCCCAATATTTGGGGCTTCCCAGGACAAACAGGGGCAATCTGGGCCCATCTGAGCACCTACTGGCACTCAGACCCGTAGACTGTTGTCCCCAGAGGTAAAAAGGAATGAACAGGCCTCTAGGCACCTATCGGATCCATTGGTTTAGCCAAACCAGGCATCTCTCCTCAGAGGCCTGGATTTCAATAACAGCATATGGCTGTTTCTTGACTCACACATCAGAACAAATCTCATCTACACATGGGAAACTTGCACACGATGGAGCTGTGTGAAAGCCTCTCATTAGGAGAACCCTTCAGGGCACGAGAACCACCGCTTCATTCCAAGGTCTCCATAGACACAAAATCATATTAGGACACATCCACGAGAGAGTCCATTTCAACTCATCCTCCTCGGTTGCTTCCCCAGATCCAGTAGATCTAACCTGTCTTGTTGCTTGGAGACAATTGGAATGCGAGGTGGGCTACCCAGCCATCCATCCTTAGAACCCTGCTCGTAATTGTTGTCCTGGAGCCAACCAACAGGTCTCAATTGTCCTGCAGAAGAATCTTTGCAGTTGGGAGCTTCTCAGAACTCCCATTGTGGAAAAACCCCAATGTCCTCGTGATCCACCCCCACTTCAAGAAGGTGCCATCAGGGACAGAATGTCCAACCTGAGCGATCGTCTGATCCTCGCCCTGACTTCAGATGCACGAGATCTCGATTCAGGTCTGTAGATTGTGCCTGCCATATCCTCACCCAGAAACCTAGGCCTAGCTTGAGTTCTCAGACTTCCGTCCTCAGTCTACTGGCCCACAAGCCCTCCAGTTTGGCAATCCAGAACTACAATGCAGCACTCTGCCTGCACTACAGACGAAAAACATTGCCCTCTGGGGCTACCCAGAAACCCCCAAATGAGGATCAACCTGCACACCATTCGGCTGTACCAAAATACATACGCTGACCTGGGCACTAATGCCCTTTCTGACACAGCCTGAGCCTGGACCTCCTGGCCCCACCCAGACAGCTGGCCGCACACTGAGCACATCGGACCCGCCATGTCCTTAGGTTGTCATCTCTTCTCAACGTCGGTTTTCAGGCTTCAGAACCTAGACCTTATCTACAAGCACGGCAGGGGTTTGAAAACAATGCAGAAATCAGAACTCTTTCCCCATGGCAAGAAACCTTGTGGTTGGCATGTTGTCCAACGTTCAGTATAGGACAAACCAGCATTCACCCTGAGGCCCTGCCCATTCTTGAGCGCGACGAGGGCGAGGGCATAAACATGCATTGTGACCCTCAAGGTGAGTCCTGTCTTCTAGTACGTCCTCTCTGTGGCTGGACCATTAGATGTCATAATGGGCTTGACATGTGCCTAGGCCCCAATTTTCAACCAGATTTCTGGTTGTCCAGTCGCCCCTCCCTTATGATCTACTCTGGAATCCCTCATTTGGTGGGACACCTGAGGTTGAAAAACAAAACAAAAGAAATCAAAAACAACAGAACAACGGACTTCTTCCATCGGAATTCTTGCATCCCACAGAATGAGCACAAACTCTTTGGACGTGGCCAAGCCCCCACAGAGTAATACTCGTCCATTTCCCATGAAGTCACCTGGAAATTTCACGACCATGTGTGACACGATATCCAGAGACAAAAACTTGAGCAGAGCCTCACACTCGCCATTTTTTCATATCCCAAAGAGTTCTCCTCAAGATCTGTAGATCAGTCCTGCCATACCTATGACCCGAAACATAAGTCGACTTTGTGTTTTCAGACATGTGTCCAAACAGCCCTGGCCTACACAACCTACAGGCTCAGGCCCCTGGAGCCAAACCTGACGACTGTGATTGCCCTCTCCAAGGGAGTTGTATCTGCCCATTCCAATGGCCACAACCCTACTAAGAGTATAAACCTCCAAAGTCCCTGAGGCCATACCAATATTTGCGGCGTCCCAGGACAAATGGGGCAATCTGGGCACATCTGATCACCTACCGGCACTCAGACGCATAGACTGATATGCCCAGAGGTAAAAAGGAACGAAGAGGCCCCTTGGCACCTATGGGATCCATTGCTTTGGTTTCCAGGCATCTCTCCTCAGAGGCCTGGATTTCAATAACAGCATATGGCTGTTTCTTGACTCACCCATCAAAACAAATCTCATCTACACATGGGAAACTTGCACGATGGAGCTATGTGAAAGCATATTTTTAGGGGAACACTTCAGGTCCCCAGTGCCACCGCTTCATTCCAAGGTCTCCATAGACACAAAATCATATTAGGACACATCCACGGGAGAGTCCATTTCAATGCAGCCTCCTCGGTTGCTCCCTCAGATACCGCAGATCTAACCTGTCTTGTTGCTTAGAGACAACTTGAATGCGAGGTGGGCTACCGAACATCCATCCATCCATAGAACCCTGCTCGGAATCGTTGTCCTGGAGCCAACCAAAAGACAAAATTGTCTTGCAGAAGAATCTTTGCAGTTGGGAGCTTCTCAGAACTCCAATCTTGGGAAAACCCCCATGGCCTCGTGATCCACCCCCCCTTCAAGAAGGGGCCATCAGGGACAGAATGTCCAACCTGAGCGATCGTCTGATCCTCGCCCTGACTTCAGATGCACGAGATCTCGATTCAGGTCTGTAGATTGTGCCTGCCATATCCTCACCCAGAAACCTAGGCCTAGCTTGGGTTCTCATACTTTCGTCCTCAGACTACTGGCCTACAAGCCCTCCAGTTTGGCAATCCAGAACTACAATGCAGCACTATGCCGGCCCTCCAGAAGAAAAACATTGCCCTCTGGGGCTACCCATAAACCCCCAATGAGGATCAACGGGGCACGCCTTTCGAATGTACCCCACATATATAGGCTGACCTGGGCACTAATGCACTTTCTGACACAGCCTGAGCCTGGACCTCCTAGCCCCACCCAGACAGCTTTCCGCACACTGAGCACATCGGACCCCTCATGGCCTTAGTTCGTCATCTCTTCTCAACCTCGGTTTTCAGGCTTCAGAACCTAGACCTTATCTCCAATCACGGCCCAGCTTTGAAAATGATTCAGAAATCAGAACTCTTTCCAGATGGCAAGAAACCTTGTGGTTGCAATGTTGTCCAAGGTTCAGTGTAGTTGAAACCAGTGTGGCCCATGAGGCCCCGCCCATGCTTGCGGGCCACATTGGTCACAAACACTCATTGTGACACTCAGCCTGAGCCCAGTCCTCAGGTAAGGCCTCTCAGTGGCTGGATGGAGAGACAGCATATTGGGCTTGCCATGCCCCTAGGCCCCAAATTTTAACCATAGTTCGGGTTGTCCCTTCACTCTTCCCCAGGGCTCTGCTTTGGAATTCCTCTTTTGGTGGGATCCCTGAGTTAAGAAACCGAGAGGAGTCCTCCCATCCCAGAGATTGACGAAAAACAATTGGGATCGGGCCAAGTCCACAGAGAGCATGATTCGTCCATGGCCCATGAGGCCTCCCCAACATTCCACGGCCATCGCTGATACAAAATCCAGAGACAAAAGCCTGAGCACGCGCCTCAGACTCGCTCATTCTTCATATCCTGAAGAGTTTTTCAGATGAGAACCTACACGGCACTCGAATGCACCCAAAATATATAGACTAACCTGGACACTAATGCAGTGTCTGACAACCTGAGCCGGACCTCGTGACCAACACCCAGACAGCTGAAAGCACACTGAGCACATCAGACCCGCCATGGCCTTAGGACATCATCTCTTCCCTACCTCAGTTTGCAGGCTTCAGAATATATAGACCTTATCTCCAATCACAGCCCAGGGGTGACTGTGATGCAGAAATCAGAACGCTTCCTTACCCATGGCAAGAAACCTTGTGGTTGGCATGTTGTCCAACGTTCAGTGTAGGAGAAACCAGCATTCAGCCTGAGGCCCCGCCCAATTTTTGAGTGCGACGAGGGCATAAACTCGCATTGTAACCCTCAGATTGAGTCCTGTCCTCTAGTACGTCCTCTCAGTGGCTGGACCATTAGATGTCATAATGGGCTTGAAATGTTCCTAGGCCCCAATTTTTAACCAGATTTCTGGTTGTCCAGTCGCCCCTCCCCAGGGCTCTACTCGGGAATCCCTCATTTGGTGGGACACCTGAGGTTGAAAAACAAAATAATACAAATCAACAACAGAACAATGGACTTCTTCCATCCCACAGAATGACTCCAAACTCTTTGGACGGGGCCAAACCCCCAGAGAGTAAGACTCTTCCATTTCCATGTAGTCACCCGGAAATTTCACGACCATGAGTGATACGATATCCAGGGACAAAAACTTGACCAAGAGACTCACACACACCCTTTTTTCATCCCGAAGAGTTCTCCTCATGGTCTGTAGATCAGTCCTGCCATACCTATGTCCCGACACATAAGCCGAGTTTGTTTTTTCAGACAACTGTCCAAACAGCCCTGCCTACACATCCTACAGGCTCAGTCCCCTGGAGCCAAACCTGACGAATGTGCTTGCCCACTCCAAGGGAATTGTATGTGCCCACTCCAATGGCCACAACCCTACTAATACTATGAACGCCCAAATTCCCTGAGGCCATACCAATATTGTGGCTTCCCAGGAGAAACAGGGGCAATCTGGGCACATCTGAGCACTTACCTGCTCTCAGACCGGAAGACTGATGTCCCCAGAGGTAAAAAGGCACGAACATGCCCCTAGGCACCTATCGGATCCATTGCTTTGGTTTCCAGGCATCACTCCTCAGAGGCCTGGATTTCAATAACAGCATAATCCTGGAGCCAACCAACAGGTCTCAATTGTCCTGCAGAAGATTCTTTGCAATTGGGAGCTTCTCACAACTCCCAGGGTGGGAAACCCCCATGGCCTCGTGATCCACCTCCCCCCTTCGAGAAGGGGCCATCAGGGACAGAATGTCCAACCTGAGCGATCGTCTGATCCTTGCCCTGAATTCAAATGCACGAGATCTCGATTCAGGTCTGTAGATTGAGCCTTCCACATCCTCACCCAGAAACCTAGGCCTAGCTTGGGTTCTCAGACTTCCATCCTCTAACTACTGGCCCACGAGCCCTCCAGTTTGGCAATCCAGAACTAATAATGCAGCACTCTGCCTGCCCTCCAGAAGAAAAACATTGCCCTCTGGGGGACCCAGAAACCCCAAATGTGGATCAAGCTGCACGCCATTTGGCGGTACCCCAAATATATAGGCTGACATGGGCACTAATGCCCTTTCTGACACAGCTGGAGCCTGTACCTCCTGGCCCCACCCAAACAGCTGGTCGAACACTGAGCACATCAGACCCGTCAAGGCCTTAGGTCGTCATCTCTTCTCAACCTCGGTTTTCAGGCTTCAGAACCTAGACCTTATCTCCAATCACGGCCCGGGTTTGAAAATGATGCAGAAACCAGAACTCTTTCCCCATGGCAAGAAACCTTGTGGTTGGCATGTTGTCCAACGTTCAGTGTAGGAGAAACGAGTATTCGCCCTGAGTCCCCACCCATTCTTGAGTGCGACGAGGGCATAAACACGCATTGTGACCCTCAGCGTGAGTCCTGTCCTCTAGTACGTCCTCTCAGTGGCTGGACCATTAAATGTCATAATGGGCTTGACATGTCCCTAGGCCCCAATTTTTAACCAGATTTCTCGTTGTCCAGTCGCCCCGCCCAGGGCTCTACTCTTGAATCCCTCATTTGGTGGGACACCTGAGTTTGAAAAACAAAACAAATCAAGAACAACGGACTTCTTCCATCCCACAGAATGACCCCAAACACTTTGGACGGGGGACAAACCAACAGAGAATAAGACTGGTCCATTTCCCATGAAGTCACCCGGAAATTTTTACGACCATGAGTGACACGATATCCAGAGACAAAAACTTGAGCAAGAGCCTCACACTCGCCCTTTTTTCATATCCCGAAGAGTTCTCTCCTCATGGTCTGTAGATCAGTCCTGCCATACCTATGACCCGAAACATAAGCCGAGTTTGTGTTTACAGACAACCCTCCAAACAGCCCTGGCCTACACACCCTACAGGCTCAGGCCCCTGGAGCCAAACATGAAGACTGTGCTTGCCCTCTCCAACGGAATTGTATGTGCCCATTCCAATGGCCACAACCCTACTAATAGGATAAACCTCCAAAGTCCCTGAGGCCATCCCTATATTTGGGCCTTCCCAGGGCAAACAGGGGCAATCTGGGCCCATCTGAGCACCTACCGGCACTCAGACCCGTAGACAGATGTCCCCAGAGGTAAAAAGGAACGAACAGGCCCATAGGCACCTATCGGATCCATTGCTCTGGTTTCCAGGCTTCTCTCCTTAGAGATCATTAGAACCCTTAGAATCCTGCTCTTGCTTCGTTCCTTATGGGACATCCTTGAGCCATCCAACAGGTCTCGACTGTCCCACAGGAGTCCTTGTGCATGGACCACCTCACAACTCATATCATGGAAAGCTTCCAAGGTCACATGATGCCCCCATCTTCATGAAGTCGGATCATGGAAAGAAACTCCACCCTGACCCAACGGCTGATCTTCGCCTTGACTTCAGATGAACGAGATCTTGATTAAGCTCTTAAGAGTGCACCTGCTGTGCCCTCACCCCAAAACCTAAGCATAGCTACTGTTCTCAGACTTCCGTCCTCACTCTCCTGGACCACACGCCCTCCATTTTGGGATTTCCGATGACACAGTGCTGCACTCTGCCTGCCCTCTAGAAGAAAAACTTTGCCCTATGGGTCTACCCAGAAACCTCAAATGAGGATAAACGTGCATGCATGCCACTCAACTGTACACCAATTATATAATCTAGCCTGTGCACTAATGCCCTGTCTGACACAACCTGAGTCCTGAATTCCCAACCGACACCCAGACAGCTTGCCGTACATTGAGAACATCTGAACCGCCATGGCCTTAGGTTGCCATCTCTTTCCAACCTGGTTTTCAGGCTACAGAAACCTAGACCTTATCTCTACTCATTTCCCATGGGTGAACGTGATGCAGAAATCATGACTCCTCCTTCCCTCTCGCCAGAATCTTGTGGTTGGCATCTTATCCAAAGTTCAGTGTAGGACCCCTCTAGGGCCCACAGTAGTAGTAGTAGGGCCCCTGAGGTTAGTGTAGGGTCCCTGAGGCCCTGCCCTTGCTTAAGAGCTGCGGTGGGCACAAACACACATTGGGACCCTCAGTTTGAGCCCTGTCCTCAAGTAAAGCCTCTCATTGGCTGGACCATGAGCCCGCATATGGGGCCTGCCATGCCCCAAGTCACCCAATCTTAACCAGATTTAGAGACATCTAGTCACCCCTACTCAGGGCTCTGCTCTGGAATCCCTCTTTGGTGGGACATTTGAGGTAAGTAAAACAGAAAGGATTCCTCCCACCCACAGAATGTCCCCAATCACTTGGGATCAGGCCATCCCCAGAGAGAAAGACTCCTCCATGGCCCATGAGGCCAGCCCGACATTCCACGGCCACTATTGACACAAAATCCAGAGACATAAGCCTCACCCTTAGGTCATAGCCCAAAAAATTCTCCTCATAGTCTGTAGATCGGGCCTGCCATACCTACGTCCCCAAACCGTGTTCAGACTTCTATCCTGACATCCCTGTCCCACACACCCTCCAGGCTGAGGCCCCTGGAGCCACACCTCAGGACTGTGCCTGCCCTCTCCAAGGAAATTCTTCCCATTCCATTGGCCACAACCCTACAGATTAGGAGAAACCTCCAAAGTCCCAGAGGCCATTCCAATAGTGTAGGCCGCCCAGTACAAAGAGGGGTGATCTCTCACAAGCTGAGCAACGACCTCAACTCACCCGGAGACAGATATCCCAAGAGAAAGGTATTAAACTGGACAGGCCCCTAGAACGTAATTGGTTCCATTGCTTTTGTTTCTAAGCATCTCTCCTCAGAGGCCTGTTTTCCAATACCAGCATATGGGGGATTCCAGAGATACTAATCAGAACAAATCTTGTCTCCACATGGGAAACTTATCCTTTGGAGCTCTGTAAAAACCTCCAGTTAGGAGAAACCTTCAGGTAACCGGAGCCACCGCCCTATTCCAAAGGTCTCCATGGACACAAACCCGCATTATGACCATTCGACAGGAGAGTACATTTCAACTCAGCCCCGTTGATTACTCCCTCAGAGCCAGAATATCAAACCTGCCTTGTCGCTAGGAGACAACTAGAATGCAAAGCGGACTCTCTAGGCATCCATCGTTGGAATCCTGCTCTGGCGCCGTTCCATATGGGATGTCCTGGGAGCGTTCCAACAGGTCTTGACTGTCCTGCAGAAGGAATCCTTGCAGATTGGAGCATCTCACAACTCCTATCGTGGGAAAACCTACATGGCCTCATGAGATGCTCCCCTTTATAAAGGGGCCATCATGGACAGAAACTCCAACCTGAGCCAACTTCTGATCCATTGCTTTGGTTTCTAGGTATCTCTCCTCAGAGGCCTGGTTTCCAATATCAGAATATGGGGGTTTCCTAAGGAAACAATCAGAACAGATCTCATCTCCACATGAGCAACTTGCTCTTTGGAGCTGTGTCAATACCTCAGGTTAGGAGGATCCTTCAGGGCGCTGGCACCATGGCCCAATTCCAAGGTCTCCAAGGACACAACCTTACATTATGCTCCATCCTCAGGAGAGTCCATTTCAAATCAGCCCCCTCGGCTGCTCACCCAGAGCCAGCAGATCAAACCTGCCTTGTCACTAGGAGACAGTTGGAATGCGAGGTGGGCTGCCCAGGCATCCATCCTTAGAACCCTGCTCTGGAGAATTTCTTTATGGGACGTCTTGAAACCAACAAACCTGTCTTGACTGTCTCGCAGAATGAATCCTTGTGGTTTGAAGCATCACACAATCCCACTGTGAGAAAACCTCCATTTCCTCATGATGCCCCACACCTTCATAAATGGGCCATCATGGACAGAAACTCCATCCTAAGCCAAAGTCTGATCCGCGCCCTGAATTCAGAAGCACGAGATCTCGATTCAGCACTTGAGAGTGTGCCTGCTGTGCCCTCGCCCCGAAACCTAAGCCTAACTTGTGTTCTCAGACTTCCGTCTTCACAATCCTGGCCACACCCCTCCAGTTTGGCAATTCTGGAGACACAATGCAGCACTCTGCCTGCCCTCCAGAAGAAAAATGTTGCCCTATAGGGCTAACCAGAAACGCCAAATGAGTAACAACCTGCATGCCACTCGACCATACCCCCCCAATTATACAATCTAGCCTGTGCACTAAAGCCCTGTCTGACACAGCCTGAAGGCAGATCTCCGGTCCAACACCCAGACAGCTGGCCATACACTGAGCATATCAAAGCCACAATGGCTTTCGGCCATCATCTCTACCCAAACTCAGTTTTCACCTTCAGAACCTAGACCTTATCTCCACTCACTGCTCAGGAGTGAACGTGATACAAGAATCAGAACTTCTCCTTCGCCATGGCAAGAAACCTTGTTGTTGGCATGTGGTCCAACGTTCATTGTAGGAGAAAGCAGCATGGACTATGAGGCCCCACCTATCCCTGAGGGCTACAATTTGCACAAACACACATTGTGACCCTCAGCATGAGCCCTATCCTCATGTAAAGCCTCTTAGTGACTGGAACAACAGCCCACATATGGGGCTTGCCAAGCCCCTAGTCCCCCAATCTCAACCAGAGTTAGAGATGTCTAGTCACCCCTACTCAGGGCACTGCTCTGGAATCCCTCTTTGGTGGGACACCTGAGGTAAAAAAAAAAAAAAATACAGAAAGGACTCTTCCCATCCACAGAATGATCCCAACCACTTGGGATCAGGCCAAATCACCAGAGAAAGACTTGTCCATGGCCCATGAGGACACCCCGACATTCCACGGCCACCGTAGGCACAAAATCCAGAGACAAAAGCCTGAGCAAACGCCACATACTCGCCCTTTGTTCATAGCCCGGAAAATTCTCACGGTCTGTAGATCGAGACTTCATACATGCATCCCCAAACCTAAGCTGAGTTTGTGTTTTCAGACTTCTGTCCCCACAGTCCTGGCCCACACACCATCCAAGCTGGGGCCCCTGGAGCCACACCTGAGGACTGTGGCTTCCCTCTCCAGGGGAATTCTGCCATTTCCATTGGCCACAACCCTATAGATTAGGAGAAACCTCCAAACTCCCGGAGGCCATCCCAATAGCGTTGGCTGCCCAGGACAAACAGGGATGATCTTTCACAAGTTAGGAAACTACCTCCACTCAGACCCAGAGACAGATATCCCTATAGAATAAGATTGAACTGGACAGGCACTTATACGCTAATCAGATCCATTGCTTTTGTTTCCAGGCATCTCTCCTCAGAGGCCTGGTTACCAATACGAGCATATGGGGGATTACTGAGGCACTCATAGAAAAATCTAGTCTCCACATAGGAAATGTACTCTTTGGAGCTCTATAAAAACCTCTGTTTAGGAGAATCTTTCAGGGCCCCGGATCAAGCGCCCCATTCCAAGGTCTCCATGGACTTAAACCCACATTATGTTCTATCCTCCGTAGAGTCCATGTCAACTCATCCCCCTTGGTTTCTCCCCCAGGGCCTGCAGATCAAACCTGCCTTGTTGCTAGGAGACAACTAGAATGGGAGGCGGGCTGCCCAGGCATCCATCCTTAGAACCCTACTCTGGAGTCGTTCCATATGGGACATCCTAGAGCCATCCAACAGGTCTCAAGTGTCCCACAGAAAGAATCTTTGCAGTCTGGTGCATCTCACAACTCCCATTGTGGGAAAATCTTCATGGCCTCTTGAGACGCTCCACTTTATAAAGGGGCCATCGTGGACAGAAACTCCAACCTGAGCAAACGTCTGATATTCGCCCTGGCTTCAGGTGCATGAGATCTTGATTCAGCTCTGCAGAGTGTGCCTTCTGTGCCCTCACCCCAAACTAAGCCTAGCTTGTGTTCTCAGACTACCGTCCTCACACTCCTGGCCCAAAAGCCCTACAGTTTGTCAATACTGGGGCCACAATGCAGCACTCTGCCTGCCCTCCAGAAGAAAAACGTTGCCTTATGGATCTACCTAGAAACCCGAATGAGGATCAACTGAACGTCACTCGACTGCACCCCAAATATACAGGCTACCCTGTCTAATGCCCTGTCTGACACAGCATGAGCCCACACCTCCAGACCTACGCTCAACAGCTAGCCACACACTGAGCTCATTGTACCATCAGGTCCTTAGGTCTTCATCTCTTCCCAACCTCGGTTTTCGGGTTTCAGAACCTAGACCTAAACTCCAATCACTGTCCAGGGGTGAACGTGATGCAGAAATCACAACTCTTCCTTCGCCATGGCCGGAAACCTTGTGGTTGGCATATTCTCCAACGTTCAGTGTAGGAGAATTCAGCGTGGCCCATGAGGCCCTTCCCATGCTTGAGGGCCTTGTTGGGCACAAATAGGCATTGTGACCCTCAGCATGAGCCCTGTCCTCAAGGAAGACCTCTCAGTGTCTGAATCAAGAGCCCACATATTGGACTTGCCATGCCCCTAGGCCCCCAAACTTAAACAGAGGTGGGGTTATCCAGTTGTCCCTACCAAGGACTCTGCTCGGGAATCCCTCTTTTATTGGCACACATGAGGTACATAAAATAAAATAAAAAAAACAGAAAGGACACCTCCCATCCCACAGAAAGTACCCAAACTCTTGGGATTGGGTCAAATCCTCAGAGAAGGAAAGCCGTCCGCAACCCATGAGGCCACGCCAGCATTCGACCCACATTGTTGACCCAAATCCAGAGACAAAACCTGAGCAAGCACCTCAAACTCACCCTTTTTCATATCCCGAAGTGTTATCACGGTCTGTAGATTGGGCGTGCCATACCTATGTCCCCGATCCTAAGCGGAGTTTGTGTTTTCAGACTTCTGTCCCCACAGGCCTGGCCCACACACCCTCAAGGCTGGGCCCCTAGAGCCAAACTCAGAACTGTGCCTGCCCTCTCCAGGGGAATTCTGCCCATTCCATTGGCCACAACCCTAGATTAGGAGAAACTCCAAAATCCCGAGGCCATTCCCAATATTATAGGCTGCCCAGGACAAACAGGGGCGATCTGACACAAGCCGAGCAACTACCTCCCCTCAGATCCATAGACACGTATCCCCAGGAAAGAGATTGAACCACAGGCACCTAGGCCCTAATCATATCCATTGCTTTTGTTTCCAGGCATCTCTCCTCAGAGGCCTGGTTTCCAATACCAGCATATGGGAGATTCCTTAGGCACTCATCAAAACAATTCTCTTCTCTACATAAGAAACGTACTCTTTAGAGCTCCATCAAAACCTCCGGTTATGAACATCCCTCAAGGCCCCGGATCAAGCACCCCATTCCAAGGTCTCCATGGACACAAATGCACATTATGACCCATCCTCAACTCACCCATTTCAACACACCCGCCTCGGTTACTCCCCTAGATCCAGCAGATCCAACTTGCCTTGGCGCTATGAGACACCTGGAAAGGGAGGCAGGATTCCCAGGCATCCTCCCTTAAGACCTTGCTCTGGATAGCTTCCTTATGGGATGTCCTGGAGCCATCCAGCAGGTCTCGACTGTCCCACGGAAGGAATCATTGCGGTTTGGAGCATCTCACATTTCCCATCATGGGAAAACCTCCATGGCCTCGTGACACCCTCCCCTTCATGAAGGGGCCGTCATGGACAGAAACTCCAACCTGAGCCAACATCTGATCCTAGCGCTGTCTTCAGGTACACGGGATCTCGAATCATCTCTGCAGAGGGTTCCTGCCGTCCCCTCACCTCGAAATCTAAGTCTGGCTTGTGTTCTCAAAATTTTTTCCTCACACTCGTGGCCCACAAGCCTTCCAGTTTGGGAATTCTGGAGCCACTATGTGGCACTGTGTCTTCCTTCCAGAAGAAAAACGTTGCCCTCTGGGGCTACCCAGTAACCACAAATGAGTACCAACCTGCACGAAACTCGACTGCACCCCAATGATACAGTCTAGCCTGGGCACTAATTCCCTGTCTGCCACAGCCTGAGCCTGCACCGCCCAACCCACACTCAACAGCTGGCCGAACACTGAGCACATCAGTCACACCATGGCCTTAGGTCTTCATCTCTTCCCAACCTCAGTTTTCAGGCTTCAGAACCTAGACCTTAAATCCAATCACAGTCCAGGAGTGAAAGTGTTGCAGAAATTAGAACTCCATCTTCCCCATGGCCAGAAAACTTGTGGTTGCCATATTGTGCAACGTTCAGTGTAGGAGAAACCAGCATGGTACATTAGGCCACGCCCTGACTTGAGGTGCTCCTTGGGCACAAAAACACATTGTGAAACTCAATGTGAGCCCTTTGCTCAAGGAAGACCTCTCAGTGTCTGGACTAAGAGCCCACATATGGGGCTTGCCATGTTCTTAGGTCCCAATGTTAACCAGAGTTCTGGTTGTCCAGTCGCCCCTCCCCAGGAATCTGCTGTGGAATCCCTCTTTTGGTGGTCCACCGGAGGTAAAAAAAAAAAAAAAAAAAAAAAAAAAAAAAAAAAAAAAAAAAAAAAAAAAAAAAAAAAACAGAAAGGCCTCCTCCCTTCCCACAGAATGACACCAAACTCTTGGGATTGGGTCAAATCCCCGGAAAGGGAGCCTCATCGATGGCCCATGAGGACACCCGGACATTTCATGGCAATCGGTGACACATATCCAGAAAAAAATAAGCATGAGCAAGCACCTCACTTTCGCCCTTTGTTCATATCCCGAAGAGTTCTCCTCACGGTCTATATATCGGGCCGGCCATACCTACAGACCCAAACCTAAGTGGAGTTTGTGTTTTCAGACTTTTGTCCAAATAGCCCTGGACCACACACGCTCCACACTTGGGTCCCTGGAGCCACACCTCAGGACTGTGCTTCCCTTTCAAGAGAATTCTTCCCATTCCATTGGCCACAACCTTGCAAATTAGGAAAAACCTCCAAAGTTCCCGAGGCCATCCCATTAGTGTAGGACTCCCAGGACAAACAGGTGTGATCTCAAACCAGCTGAGCAACTACTACTCCACTCAGACAAAAGATGTCCCCAGAGAAGAATATTGAACCGGACAGGCCCCTAGGCCCTAATCAGATCCATTGCTTTGGTTTCCAGGCATCACTCCTCAGAGGCCTCATTTCCAATACCAGCAAATGGTGGTTTCCTGAGGCACCAATAAGAACAAATCTCGACTCCCCATGGAAAACTTGCTCATTGGAGCTTTGTTATAACCTCTGGTTAGGAGAATCCTTCAGGGCCCTGGTGCCACTGCCCCATACCAAGGTCTCAATGGACTCAAACCAACATTAAGACCATCCTCAGGAAAGTCCATTTCAACTCATTTAAGACCATGCTCAGGAAAGTCCATTCCAACTCAGCCCCCTCTGATGCTACCCCAAGCCAGCAGATCAAACGTTTCTTCTTGCTAGGAGACAATTGGAATTGAGGCTGTCTGCCCAGGCATCCATACTTAGAACCCTGTTCTGGAAAAATACCTTAGGAGACGTCCTGGAGCCATCCACAAATCTTAATTATCCCACAGAAGGAATCCTTGCGGTTTGGAGCATCTCACAACTCTAATAGTGGGAAAACCCCCATGGCCTCATAATGGCCCCCCCCTTCATGAAGGGGCCAACATGGACAGAAACTCCAACCTGAGCCAAAGTCTGATCCTCGACCTGACTTCAGACTCATGAGATCTCAATTCAGCTCTGCAGAGTTTGCCTGCCATGTCCATTCCCCGAAACCTAAGCCTAGTTTGTGTTCTCAGACTTCCATCCTCACTCTCCTGGCCCACAAGCCCTCCAGTTTGGGAATTCCGAAGCCACAATGCAGCACTCTGCCTGCCCTCCAGAAGAAAAACTTTGCCCTATGCTGCTTATAAGAAACCCCAAATGATTATCTAATGCATGCCACTCGACTGTAAAGCAATTATACAGCCTACCGTGAATACGAATGCCCTGTCTGGCAAAGCCTGAGACAAGACATCCCAAACGACACTGAGACAGCTGGCTCCAACCTGGACACAAGGGACCCGCTATGGCTGTAGTTCGTCATCTCTTCCCAACCTCGGTTTTCAGGCTTCAGAACCTAGACCTTATCTCCAGTCACTGCCCATGGGTGAACGTGATGCAGAAATTAGAATTCCTCCCTCCCCAGGGCCAGAAACCTTGTGGTTGGCATGTTGTCCAACGTTCAATGTGGGAAAACCTGCATTGTCGGAAAGGCCACGCCAGTGCTTGAGGGCCGCCTAGGGCACAGACATGCATTGTGACCTGTAGCGTGAGTCCCGTATTAAAGTAACGCCTCTCAGTGGCTGGACCAAGATCCTGCATATGGGGCTTGTCATATCCATAGGCCCCCAGGCTTAACCAGAGAGCGAGTATTCCAGTTGTCAGTACCCACTTCTATGCTCCAGAATCCCTCTACTGGGGGGACACATGAAGCTGAAAACAGGACTCTTCCCTTCCCACAGAATGACCCCAAACTCTTGGGGGCTGGACAAACTACCAGAGAGGGAGACTTTTACGACCCATGAGGCAACTCCTACATTAAACGGCCATTGTGGACAAAATATCCAGAGACAAAAGACTGAGCGACTGCCTCCCTCTCACCCTTCTTTCATATCCAGAGGAGCTCCCCTCACGGACTGTAGATCAGGCCTGCCATAACCTCGGCCCCAAACCTGAGCTGAGTTTGGGTGTTTGGATGTCTGTCTGCACAGCCGTGGCCCACACCGCCTCCAGGCTGGGGTCTCTGGAGCCACACCACAGAACTGTGCCTGCTCTCTCCTAAGAAACTGCCCGTTCCATTGGCCACAACTCTAAAATAGTAGAAACCTCAAGGTCCCCAAGGACATCCCACTACCGCAAGCCGCACTGGACAAACAGGGGCATTATGACACCAGCTGAGCAACTACTACCTCCATGCAGACACACAGACTGATATCCGCAGAGACAGAAGATTGAACCAGACAGGCCCCTAGGCCCTATTATGAACTCTGGCTTTGGTGTCCAGGTATCACTCCTCAGAAGCCTGGGTTCGAAGACCAGCATATGGGGCTATCCGGAGGCACCAGACAGAACACCTCTCATCTCCGCATGGAAAGCTTCCTTGTTGGAGTTGTGTCAAACCCTTCGGGTTGGAGAATCCTGCAGAGTCCCTTAGCTACTGCCACATTCCAAGGTCTCCATGGCCACCAACCCACATTATGACTCATCCTCAGGAAAGTCCATTTAAACTCAGCCTTCTGGGTAGCTCACCCAAGAGCCCGCAGATTGAGCGTGCCTTGTCTCGACCAGGCAATGGGAAGGTGAGTTGGCGTTTCTCGGCATCCATGCTTAGGCCCCTGCTCTCGAGTCTTTCTGTATGGGGCATCCTGGAACCATCCAATAGTACTCGACTGTCCTGAAGAAGGAAAATTTAAGTTTGGAGCAGCTCACAACTCTCAGCGTAGGGAAACCTCCCTGGCCTCATGACACCCCCACCCCCTTAGGAAGGGGCCGTCATGGACACAAACTCCAGCTTGAGGCAACATCTGATACTCGCCCTGACCTCAGATGCAGGAGATCTCGATTCAGCCTCTGCACAGTGGGTCCAAACCTCGTGCTACCTTTTGTTTTCAGACTTCCTTCCTCACACTTCTGGCAAACATGTCCTCAAGACTTGGAATTCTGGAACCAAAATGCAGCCCTATGCTGGCCCTCCAGAAGAAAAACTTTTGCTCTATGGGGATCTCCATAAACCCCAAATGATGATCAACCTGCTCGACTCTCGACCTCACCTCAATTGGATTGTTCGGGTTGTCCATTCATCCCTCCCCAGAGCTCTGCTTTGGAATCCCTCTTTTGGTGGGACACCTGAGGTAACAAAACTAAAAGGACTCCTCCCATCCTTCAGATTGACCCAAAACAATTGGGATTGGACCAAATTCACAGAGAGGAAGTCTCGTCCATGGCCCATGAGGCCTCCCCGAGATTCCACAGCCATCGTTGACAACAAATCCAGAGACAAAATTCTGAGCAAGCGCCTCACGCTCGCTCTTTTGTCGTATCCCGAAGAGTTCTCCTCACGGTCTGTAAATCGGGCCTGCCATACCTACTACTTCCCAAACCTAAGACGAGTTTGTGTTTTCAGACTTCTGTCCCCACATTCCTGGCCCACAGATCCCTCAGGCTGGGGCCCCTGGAGCCACACATCAGGACTGTGCCTGTCCATACCACGGGAAATCTGCGTATTCCATTGTCCACAATCGTACAAATTAGCACAAACCTCCAGAGTCCCCAAGGACATCCCAATAATGTAGGCTGCACAGGACAAACAAGGGTCATCTGAAACCAGCTGAGCATCAACCTCAACTAGGCGTATATGGATGTCCCTAGAGAAGAAGATTGAATCAGACAGGCCCCTAGGCCTGAATCAGATTCATTGCTTTCGGTTACAGGTATCTCTCCTCAGAGGCCTGGTTTCCAATATTAGCATATGGGGATTTCTTGAGGCAGTCATCAGAACAAATCTCTTCTCCACATGGGAAAATTATCCTTTGAAGATGTCTCAAAACCTCCAGTTAGGAGAATCCTTCAGGGCCTGTGTTCCACTGCCCCATTACAAGGTCTCCATAGACACAAAAACACATGAGGACCCATCCACAGGAGCGTCCATTTCAACTGAGCGTATTCGGTTGCTCCTCGAGATCCAGCAGATCTAACTTGTCTTGTTGCTAGGAGACAATTGGAATGTGAGATGGCCTACCCCGCCATCGATCCTTAAAACCCTGCTCGGAATCGTTGGCCTGGAGCCAACCAACAGGTCTCAATTGTCCTGCAGAAGAATCTTTGCAGTTGGGAGCTTCTCAGAACTCCCATCGTAAGAGAAACCCTATGGCCACATGTTCCCCCCCCTTCATAAAGGGGCCATCAGGGACATAAGGTCCAACCTGAGCGATCGTCTGATCCTCACCCTGACTTCAGATGCACGAGATCTCGGTTCTGGTCTGTAGATTGTGCCTGCCATGTCCTCACCCAGAAACCTAAGCCTTGCTTGTGTCCTCAGACTTCTGTCCACAGACTACTGGCTCACAAGCCCTCCAGTTTGGCAATCCAGAACTACAATGCAGCACTCTACCTGCCCTGCAGAAGAAATACATTGCCCTCTGGGGCTACCTAGAAACCCCAAGTGATGATCAACCTGCACGCCAATTGGCTATACCCAAAATATATAGGATGACCTGGGCAATAATGCCCTTTCTGACACAGCCTGAGCCTGGTCCTCCTGGGCTCACCCAGACAGCTGGCTACAAACTGAGAACTTCAGACCCCCCATGGTCTTAGGTCATTATCCCTAACCCAACCTCAGTTTTCAGGCTCAGAACCTAGACCTTATCTCCAATCACTGCCCAGGTTTGAAAATGATGCAGAAATCAGAACTCATTCCCGATGGCAGCAAAACTTGTGGTTGGCTTGTTGTCCAACGTTCAGTGTAGTGGAAACCAGTGTGTCCCTTGAGGCCCCCGCCATTGCTCGCGGTCCAGATAGGTAGCAAACACACATTGTGACCCTCAGCCTTAGCCCAGTCCTCAGGTAAGGCCTTCAGTGGCTGGATGAAGAGACAGCATATTGGGCTTGCCATGCCCCTAGGCCCCAATTTTTACCCATAGTTCGTGTTGTCCCTTCACTCTTTCCCAGGGCTCAGCTTTGGAATTCCTCTTTTGGTGGGACACCTGATGTAACAACCCTGAAAGGAGTCCTCCATCCAACAGATTGACGAAAAAACAATTGGGATCGGGCCAAATCCACAGAGAGCAAGATTCGTCCATGGCCCATGAGGCCTCCTCGACATTCCACGGCCATCGCTGATACAAAATCCAGAGACAAAAGCCTAAGCAAGCGCCTCAGACTCACACTATCTTCATATCCTGAAGATGTCTTCTCATGGTTTGTAGATCGGGCCTGCCATACCTACGTCCCCAAACATAAGCTGAGTTTGTGTTTTCAGACTTCTGTCCTCAAAGTCCTGGGCCACACACCATCCAGGCTGGGGACCCTGGAGCCACACATTAGGACTGTGCCTACCCAATCCATGGGAATTCTGCCCATTCCATTGTCCAAAATCGTACAAATTAGGAGAACCCTCCAAAGTCCCTGAGGCCATCCCAATAGTATAGGTCGCCCGGGACAAAAAAGTGCAGTCTGACACCAGCTGAGCATCTACCTCCACTCATACCCTAGAAGGATGTCCCCAGAGAAGAAGATTGAACCAGACCAGACCTTGACCTTGGCCAAAATCGGATCCATTGCTTTGGTTTACAGGCATGTGTCCTCAAAAACCTGGATTCCAATACCAGCATTGGGGTTTTCCTGAGGCACCCATCAAAACAAACCTCGTCTCCACAAGGAAACTTGTGCATGGGAGCTATGTCAAAAGCTTAGGAGAATACTTCAGGGTCCCGGTGCCACCGCCCCATTCCAAGGCCCTCATGGACACAAACACACATTAGACCCATCCTCAGGAAAGTCCATTTCAACTCAGCCACCCCGGTTGCTCCCGCAGAGCCATCAGATCTAAACTGTCTTGTCGCTAGGAGACAATTGGAATGTGAGGCGGGCTTTCCCAGGCATCCATCCTCGAACGTTGGTCTGGACTCATCCATATGGGATATCTTGGAGCTTTCTAACAGGTCTCAATTGTCCCGCAGAAGGTATCCTTGGAGTGGGCATCCCACCACTCCCGACTTGGGAAAACCTCCATGGCCTTGAGATTTGGCTCCCTTTATGAAGGGGCCGTCATGAACAGAAAATTCAAGCTGAGTCAACGTCTGATCCTCGCTCTGACTTCAGATACATGAGATATTGCTTCAGATCTTCAGGAGGGACATGCCGTGCCCTCGCCCTGAAACCCAAGTCTAGCTGGCCCTAGGACCCAGTTTTAACAAGATTTCTGGTTGTCCAATCGTCCCTCCCCAGGGTTCTACCTGGAATCCCTCATTTGGTCGGACCCCTGAGTTTGAAAAACAAAAAAAAAAACAAAACAACAACAACAAAAAAAACGGACTTCTTCCGTCCCACTGAATGACCCCAAACTCTTTGGATTGGGCCAAACCCCCAGGGAGTAAGACTCGTCAATTTCCCATGAATTCACCCGAAAATTTCATGACCATGAATGGCATGATATCCAGAGATAAATACTTGAGCAAGTGCCTCACACTCGCCCTATTTTCATATCCTAAAGAGTTCTCCTCATGGTATGTAGATCAGTCCTGCCATACCTATGACCCGAAACATAAGCCGAGTTTCAGTTTTCAGAAAACTGTCCAAACAGCCCTGGCCTACACAGCCTACAGGCTTAGGCCCCTGGAGCCAAGCTGAGGACTGTACTTGCCCTCTCCAAGGGAATTCTGTGTGCCCATTCCAATGGCAACAACGCTACTAATAGGGTAAACCTCCAAAGTCCCTGAGGCCATCCCAATAGTGGTGGCTTCCCAGGACAAACAGGAGCAATCTGAGCCCATCTGAGAACCTACCTGCACTCAGACTTGTAGACTGACATCCCCAGAGGTAAAAAGGAACGAACAGGCCCCTAGGCCCTAATCGGATCCATTGCTTTGGTTTCCAGGCATCTCTCCTCAGAGGCCTGGATTTCAGTACCAGCATATGGCTGTTCCTGACTCACCCACCAGAACAAATCTCATCTATACATGGGAAACTTGCACGTGGGAGTGATGTCAAAGCCACTGTTTAGGAGAACCCTTCATGGCCCCAGTGCCGCCGCGTCATTCCACGGTATCCATAGACACAAAAACACATTAGGACCCATCCACAGGAGAGTCCATTTCAACTCAGCGTATTCGGTTGCTCCGCGAATTCCAGCAGATCTAACTTGTCTTGTTGCAAGGAGACAATTGGAATGCGAGGTGGGCTACCCAGCCATCCATCCTTAGAACCCTGCTCGGAATCGTTAGCCTGGAGCCAAACAACAGGTCTCAATTGTCCTGCAGAAGAATCTTTGAAGTTGGGAGCTTCTCACAACTCCCATCGTGAGAAAACACCCATGGCCTCGTGATCCCCCCCCCCCCTTCATGAAGGGGCCCTCAGGGACATAAGGTGCAACCTGTGCGATCGTCTGATCCTCACCCTGACTTCAGATGTACGAATTCTCGGTTCAGATCTGTAGATTGTGCCTGCCATGTCCTCACCCAGAAACCTAATCCTAGCTTGTGTCCTCAGACTTCCATCCTCAGACTAATGGCCCCACAAGCCCTCCAGTTTGGCAATCCAGAATTACAATGCAGCACTCTGCCTGCCCTCCAGAAGAAAAACATTGCCTTCTGGGGCTACCCAGAAACCCCAATTGAAGATCAACCTGCACGCCACTTGGCTGTACCCAAAATATATAGGCTGACCTGGGCAATAATGCCCTTTCTGATAGAGGCTGAGCCTGGACATCCTGGCCCCACCCATACAGCTTGCCGCTCACTGAGCACATCGGACCAGCCATTGCCTTAGGTCGTTATCTCTTCCCAGCCTCGGTTTTCAGGGTTTAGAACCTAGACCTTATCTGCAATCACTGCCCATGTTTGAAAATGATGCAGAAATCAGAACTCTTTCCCCATGGCAAGAAACCTTGTGGTAGGCTTGTTGTATAATGTTCAGTGTAGTGGATACCAGTGTGTCCAATGAGGCCCCGCCATTGCTCGTGGGGGCCACATAGGTGGCAAAAACACATTGTGACCCTCAGCCTTAGCCCAGTCCTCAGGTAAGGCCTCTCAGTGGCTGGATGAAGAGAAAGCATATTGGGCTTGCCATGTCCCTAGGCCCCAATTTTAAACAATAGTTCGGGTTGTCCCTTCACTCTTCCACAGGGCTCTGCTTTGGGACTCCTCTTTTGGTGGGACACCTGAGGTAACAACCCTGAAAGGAGTACTCCATCCAACAGATTGACGAAAAACAATTGGGATCGGTCCAAATCCACAGAGAGCAAGATTCGTCCATAGCCCATGAGGCCTCCTCGACATTCCACGGCCATCGCTGAAACAAAATCCAGAGACAAAAGTCTGAGTAAGCGCCTCAGACTCGCACTTTCTTCATATCCTGAAGATGTCTTCTCATGGTTTGTAGATCGGGCCTGCCATACCTACGTCCCCAAACATAAGCTGAGTTTGTGTTTTCAGACTTCTGTCGTCAAAGTCCTGGGCCACATACCCTCCAGGCTGGGGACCCTGGAGCCACACATTAGGACTGTGCCTAACCAATACATGGGAAATTCTGCCCATTCCATTGTCCAAAATCGTACAAATTAGGAGAACCCTCCAAAGTCTCTGAGGCCATCCCAATAGTATAGGTCGCCCGGGACAAAAAAGGTCAGTCTGTCACCAGCTGAGCATCTTCCTCCACTCATACCCTAGATGGATGTCCCCAGAGAAGAAGATTGAACCAGACCGGACCTTGGCCAAAATCAGATCCATTGCTTTGGTTTAGAGGCATGTCTCCTCAAAACCCTGGATTCCAATACCAGCATTGGGGTTTTCCTGAGGCACCCATCAGAACAAACCTCGTCTCCACAAGGAAACTTGTGCATGGGAGCTATGTCAAAAGCTTAGGAGAATACTTCAGGGTCCCGGTGCCACCGCCCCATTCCAAGGCCCTCATGGACACAAACACACATTAGACTCATCCTCAGGAAAGTCCATTTCAACTCAGCCACCCCGGTTGCTCCCGCAGAGCCATCAGATCTAAATTGTCTTGTCGCTAGGAGACAATTGGAATGTGAGGCGGGCTTCCCAGGCATCCATCCTCGAACGTTGTTCTGGACTCATCCATATGGGATGTCCTGGAGCTGTCCAACAGGTCTCAATTGCCCCGCAGAAGGAATCCTTGGAGGGGACATCCCACCACTCCAAACGTGGGAAAACCACCACGGCCTCGAGATTCGGCTCCCTTCATGAAGCGGCCTACATGAACAGAAAATCCAAGCTGAGCCAACGTCTGATCCTCGCTCTGACTTCAGATGTATGAGATATTGCTTCAGATCTTCAGGAGGTACATGCCGTGCCTCGCCCTGAATCCCAAGTATAGCTGGTGTTCTCAGACTTCCGTCCTCACACTCCTGGCCCCGAAGCCCACAAGTTTGGCAATTCCAGACCATCATTGCAGCACTCTGCCTGCCCTCGAGAAACAAAATATTGCCCAATGAGCTGCCCGGGCACATTAAATGAGAATAAACATACACGGCACTCGAATGTACCCAAATTATATAGTCTAACCTGGGCAGTAATGCACTATCTGACACACCCTGAGCCGGGACCTCCTGAGCAACACCCAGACAGCTGACCGCACCCTCAGCCCATAAGAACCGCCGTGGCCTTAGGTCATCATTTCTTCCCTACCTCAGTTTTCAGTCTTCAGAACCTAGACCTTATCTCCAATCACTGGCCAGGGGTGAGTGTGATGCAGAAATCAGAACTCTTCCTTAACCATGGCAAGAAACCTTATGGTTGGCATGTTGTCTAACGTTCAGTGTAGGGGAAAGCAGCATTCACCCTGAGGCCCCGCCCATTCTTGAGTGCGACGAGGGCATAAACACGCATTGTGACCCTCAGCGTGAGTCCTGTCCTCTAGTACATCCTCTCAGGTGCTAGAACATTAGATTCCATAATGGATTGACATGTCCCTAGGCCTCAAATTTAAACTAGATTTCTGGTTGTCCAATCGCTGCTCCCCAGGGCTCTACTCTGGAATCCCCCATTTGTTGGGGTTTGAAAACAAAAGAATAGAACAACAACAACAAAAAAAAAAACGGACTTCTTCCATCCCACAGAATGACCCCAAACTCTTTGGACGGGCCAAAACCCCAGAGAGTAAGACTCGTCCATTTCCCATGAAGTCACCCGGATATTTCATGAACATGAATGGCACGATATCCAGAGATAAAAACTTGAGCAAGAGCCTCACACTCGCCCATTTTTCATATTACGAAGAGTTCTCCTCATCGTCTGTAGATCAGTCCTGCCATACCTATGACCCGAAACATAATCCGAGTTTGTGTTTTCAGAAAACTGTCCAAACAGCCCAGGCCTACACACCCTACAGGCTCAGGCCCCTGGAGCCAACCTGAGGACTGTACTTGCCCTCTCCAAGGGAATACTGTTTGCCCATTCCAATGGCCACAACTCTACTAAAAGGATACACCTCCAAATTCCCTGAGGCCATCCCAATAGTGGTGGCTTCCCAGGACAAACAGGAGAAATCTGAGCCCATCTGAGAAGCTACCTGCACTCAGACTTGTAGACTGATATCCCCAGAGGTAAAAAGGAATGAACAGGTCCCTAGACCCTAATCGGATCCATTGCTTTGGTTTCCAGGCATCTTCCTCAGAGGCCTGGATTTCAGTACCAGCATATGGCTGTTTCTTGACTCACCCATCAGAACAAAAAAACTCATCTACACATGGGAAACTTGCACGTGGGAGGTGTGTCAAAGCCTCTTTTTAGGAGAACCCTTCAGGGCCCCAGTGCCACCGCTTCATTCCAAGGTCTCCATAGACACAAAATCATATTAGGACACATCCACGGGAGAGTCCAATTCAACTCAGCATATACGGTTGCTCCACGAGATCCAGCAGATCTAACTTGTCTTGTTGCTAGGAGACAATTGGAATGCAAGGTGGCCTACCCCACCATCCATCCTTAGAACCCTGCTCAGAATCATTGGCCTGGAGCCAACCAACAGGTCTCAATTTTCCTGCAGAAGAATCTTTGCAGTTTGGAGCTTCTCACAACTCCCATCGTGAGAAACCCCCATGGCCTCGTACTACCCCCCTTCATGAAGAGGCCATCAGGTACATAAGGTCCAACCTGAGAAATAGTCTGATCCTCACCCTGACTACAGATGCACGAGATCTCGATTCAGGTCTGTATATTGTGCCTGCCATGTCCTCACCCAGAAACCTAAGCCTAGCTTGTGTCCTCAGACTTCCATCCTCAGACTAATGGCCCACAAGCCCTCCAGTTTGGCAATCCAGAATTACAATGCAGCACTCTGCTTTCCCTCCAGAAGAAAAATATTGCCGTCTAGGGCTATCCAGAAACCCCATATGAAGATCAACCTGCACGCCACTTGGCTGTACCCAAAATATATAGGCTGACCTGGGCAATAATGCCCTTTCTGACAGAGCCTGAGCCTGGACCTCCTGGCCCCACCCAGACAGCTTGCCGCTCACTGAGCACATAGGACCAGCCATTGCCTTAGGTCGTTATCTCACCCAACATCGGTTTTCAGGATTCAGATCCTAGACCTTATCTCCAATCACTGCCCAGGTTTGAAAATGATGCAAAATTAGAACTCCTTCCCAATGGCAAGACCTTGTGGTTGGCTTGTTGTCCAACGTTCAGTGTAGTGGAAACCTGTTTGTCCGATGAGGCCCCGCCATTGCTCAGAGGCACATAGGTGGCAAACTCACATTGTGACCGACAGCCTTAGCCCAGTCCTCAGGTAAGGCCTTTCAGTGGCTGGATGAAGAGACAGCATATTGGGCTTGCCATGCCCCTAGGCCCCAATTTTTAACCATAGTTCGTGTTGTCCCTTCATTCTTCCCTAGGGCTCTGCTTTGGAATTCCACTTTTGGTGGGACACCTGAGGTAACAACCCTGAAAGGAGTCCTCCAGCCAACAGATTGACGAAAAAAAACAATTGGGTTCGGGCCAAATCCACAGAGAGGAAGATTCGTCCATGGCCCATGAGGCCTCCTCGACATTCCACGGCCATCGCTGAAAACAAAATCCAGAGACAAAAAAAGCCTGAGCAAGCTCCTCAGATTCGCACTTTCTTCATATCCTGAAGATGTCTTCTCATGGTTTGTAGATCGGGCCTGCCATACCTACGTCCCCAAACATAAGCTGAGTTTGTGTTTTCAGACTTCTGTCCTCAAAGTCCTGGGCCACACACCATCCAGGCTGGGGACCCTGGAGCCACACATTAGGACTGTGCCTAACCAATACATGGGAATTCTGCCCAATCCATTGTCCAAAATTTTAGAAGTTAGGAGAACCCTCCAAAGTCCCTGAGGCCATCCCAATAGTATAGGTCGCCCGGGACAAAAAAGGTCAGTCTGACACCAGCTGAGCATCTACCTCCACTCATACCCTAGATGGATGTCCCCAGAGAAGAAGATTAAACCAGACAGGACCCTAGGCCAAAATCGGATCCATTGCTTTGGTTTACAGGCATGTCTCCTCAAAACCCTGGTTTCCAATACCAGCATTGGGGTTTTCCTGAAGCACCCATCTGAACCAAACTCGACTCCACAAGGAAACTTGTGCATGGGAGCTATGTCAAAAGCTAAGGAGTATACTTCAGGGTCCCGGTGCCACCGTCCCATTCCAAGGCCCTCATGGACACACACACATTAGACCCATTCTCAGGAAAGTCCATTTCAGCTCAGCCACCCCGGTTGCTCCCGCAGAGCCATCAGATCTAAATGTCTTGTCGCTAGGACACAATTGGAATGCGAGGCGGGCTTCCCAGGCATCCATCCTTGAACTTTGATCTGGACTCATCCATATGGGATGTCCTGGAGCTGTCCAACAGATCTCAATGGTCCCGCAGAAGGAATCCTAGGAGGGGGCATCCCACCACTCCAAACGTGGGAAAACCTCCACGGCCTCGAGATTCGCCTCCCTTCATGAAGGGGCCGTCATGAACAGAAAATCCAAGCTGAGCCAAAGTCTGATCCTCGCTCTGACTTCAGATGCATGAGATATTGCTTCAGATCTTCAGGAGGTACATGCCGTGCCCTCGCCCTGAATCCCAAGTCTAGCTTGTGTTCTCAGACTTCCGTCCTCACACTCCTGGCCCCGAAGCCCACAAGTTTGGCAATTCCGGACCATCATTGCAGCACTCTGCCTGCTCTCGAGAAACAAAATATTGCCCAATGAGCTGCCGGGCACATTAAATGAGAATAAACCTACACGGCACTCGAATGTACCCAAATTATATAGTCTAACCTGGGCAGTAATGCACTGTCTGATACACCCTGAGCCGGGACCTCCTGAGTAACACCCAGACAGCTGACCACACCCTGAGGCCATAAGATCCGCTGTGGCCTTAGGTCATCATCTCTTCCCTACTTCAGTTTTCAGGCTTCAGAACCTAGACCTTATCTCCAATCACTGCCCAGGGGTGACTGTGATGCAGAAATCAGAACTCCTGCTTACCCAAGGAAAGAAAACTTGTGGTTGGCATGTTGTCCATCGTTCAGTGTAGGGGAAACCAGCATTCACCCTGAGGCCCCGCCCATTCTTGAGTGCGACGAGGGCATAAACACGCATTTTGACCCTCAGCGTGAGTCCTGTCCTCTAGTACGTCCTCTCAGTGGCTAGACCATTAGATGCCATAATGGTTTGACATGTCCCTAGGCCCCATTTTTAACCAGATTTCTGGTTGTCCAATCGCCCCTCCCCAGGGCTCTACTCTGGAATCCCTCATTTGGTGGGGTTGAAAAAAAAAAAAAAAATCAACAAGAACAACAAAAAAAAAACGGACAAACAAAAAAGGAACGAACAGGCCCCTAGGCACCAATCGGATCCATTGCTTTGTTTTCGAGGCATCTCTCCTCAAAGGCCTGGATTTCAATAACAGCATATGGCTGTTTCTTGATTCACCCATCAGAACAAATCTCATCTACACATAGGAAACTTACACGATGGAGCTGTGTGAAAGCCTCTCTTTAGGAGTACTCTTCAGGGCCCCAGTGCCACCGTTTCATTCCAAGGTCTCCATAGACACAAAATCATTTAGGACACATCCACGGGAGAGTTCATTTCAACTCAGACTCCTCGGTTGGTCCCCCAGATCCAGCAGATCTAAACTGTCTTGTTGCTTGGAGACAATTGGAAAGTGAGGTGGTCTACCCAGCCATCCATCCTTAGAACCCTGCTCGGAATCGTTTTCCTGAAGCGAACCAACAGGTCTCAATTGTTGCAGAAGAATCTTTGCAGTTGGGAGCTTCTCACAACTCCCATCGTGGGAAAACCCCCTTGGCCTCGTGATCCACTCCCCCCTTCAAAAAGGGGCCATCAGGGACAGAATGTCCAACCTGAGAGATCGTCTGATCCTCGCCCTGATTTCAGATGCACGAGACCTCGATTCAGGTCTGTAGATTGTGCCTGCCATATCCTCACCCAGAATCCTAGGCCTAGCTTGGCTTCTCAGACTTCCGTCCTCAGACTACTTGCCCAAAAACCCTCCAGTTTGGCAATCCAGAACTACAATGCAGCACTCTGCCTGCCCTCCAGAAGAAAAAATTTGCCCTCTGGGGCTACCCAGAAAACATAAATGAGGATCAACCTGCACGCCATTTGGCTGTACCACAAATATATAGGCTGACCTGGGCACTAAAGCCCTTTCTAGCACACCCTGAGCCTGGACCTCCCGTCCGCACCCAGACAGCTGGCCGCACACTGAGCACATTGGACCCGTCATGGCCTTAGGTCATCATCTCTTCTTAACCTCAGTTTTCAGGCTTCAGAACCTAGACCTTATCTCCAATCACAGCCCGGGTTTGAAAATGATGCAGAAATCAGAACTCTTTCCCCATGGCAAGAAACCTTGTGGTTGACATGTTGTCCAAGGTTCAGTGTAGTTGAAACTCGTGTGGCCCATGAGGCCCCGCCCATGGTTGCGGGCCACATTGGTCACAAACACACATTGTGACCCTCAGCCTGAGCCCAACCTCAGGTAAGGCCTCTCAGTGGCTGGATGGAGAGATAGCATATTGGGCTTGCCATGCCCCTAGGCCCCAATTTTTAACCATCGTTCGGGGTGTCCCTTCACTCTTCCCCAGTGCTCTGCTTTGGAATTCCTCTTTTGGTGGGACACATGAGGTAACAAACCTGAAACGAGTCCTCCCATCCCACAAATTGACGAAAAACAATTGGGATCGGGCCAAATCCACAGAGAGCAAGATTCGTCCATGGCCCATGAGGCCTCCCCAACATTCCACGGCCATCGCTGATACAAAATCCAGAGACAAAAGCCTGAGCACGCGCCTCAGACTCTCTCATTCTTCATAACCTGAAGAGTTCTTCAGATAAGAACCTAAACGGCACTCGAATGCACCCAAAATATATAGTCTAACCTGGGCACTAATGCACTGTCTGACAACCTGAGCCCGGACCTCGTGACCAACACCCAGACAGCTGACCGAACACTGAGCACATCAGACCCGCCATAACCTTAGGTCATCATCTCTTCCCTACCTCAGTTTTCAGGCTTCAGAACCTAGACCTTATCTCCAATCACTGCCCAGGGGCGACTGTGATGCAGAAATCAGAACTCTTCCTTACCCATGGCAAGAAACCTTGTGGTTGGCATGTTGTCCAACGTTCAGTGTAGGAGAAACTAGCATTCACCCTGAGGCTCCGCCCATTCTTCAGTGCGACGAGGGCATAAACACGCATTGTGACACTCAGCGTGAGTCCTGTCCTCTAGTACGTCCTCACAGTGGCTGGACCATTAGATGTCATAATGGGCTTAACATGTCCCTAGGCCCCAATTTGTACCCTGATTTCTGGTTGTCCAGTCGCCCCTCCCCAGGGCCCTACTCTGGAATCCCCCATTTGGTGGGACACCTGAGGTTGAAAAATAAAACAAAACAAATCAACAACAACAGAACAACGGACTTCTTCCATCCCACAGAATGACCCCAAACTCTTTGGACGTGGCCAAACCCCCAGAGATAAGACTCGTCCATTTCCCATGAAGTCCCCGGAAATTTCACGACTATGAGTGACACGATATCCAGAGACAAACACTGAGCAAGAGCCTCACACTCGACCTTTTTCCATATCCCGAAGAATTCTCCTCATGGTCTGTAGATCAGTCCTGCCATACCTATGACCCGAAACATAAGCCGAGTTTGTGTTTTCAGACAACTGTCCAAAGAGCCCTGGCCTACACACCCTACAGGCTCAGACCCCTGAAGCCAAAACTGACGACTGTGCTTGCCCTCTCCAAGGGAATTGTATGTCTCCATTCCAATGGCCACAACCCTACTACGAGGATAAACCTCCAAAGTCCCTGAGGCCATCCCAATATTTGTGACCTCCCAAAACAAACAGGGGCAATCTAGGCCCATGTGAGCACCTACCTGCACTCAGATTCGTAGACTGATGTCCCCAGAGGTAAAAAGGAACGAACAGGCCCCTAGGCACCTATCGGATCCATTGCTTTGTTTTCCAGGCATCTCTCCTCAGAGGCCTGGACTTCAATAACAGCATATGGCTGTTTCTTGACTCACCCATCAGAACAAATCTCATCTACACATAGGAAACTTGCACGATGGAGCTGTGTGAAAGCCTCTCTTTAGGAGAACCCTTCAGGGCCCCAGTGCCACCGCTTCATTCCAAGGTCTCCATAGACACACAATCATATTAGGACACATCCACGGGAGAGTCCATTTCAACTCAGCCTACTCGGTTGCTCCCCCAGATCCAGCAGATCTAACCTGTCTTGTTGCTTGGAGACAATTGGAAAGTGAGGTGGTCTACCCAGCCATCCATCCTTAGAACCCTGCTCGGAATCGTTGTCCTGGAGCCAACCAACAGGTCTCAATTGTTGCAGAAGAATCTTTGCAGTTGGGAGCTTCTCACAACTCCCATTGTGGGAAAACCCCCATGGCCTCGTGATCCACTCCCCCTTCAAAAAGGGGCCATCAGGGACAGAATGTCCAACCTGAGATATCGTCTGATCCTCGCCCTCACTTCAGATGCACGAGATCTCGATTCAGGCCTGTAGATTGTGCCTGCTCTATACTCACCCAGAAACCTAGGCCTAGCTTGGGTTCTCAGACTTCCGTCCTCAGACTACTAGCCCAAAAACCCTCCAGTTTGGCAATCCAGAACTACAATGCAGCACTCTGCCTGCCCTCCAGAAGAAAAAAATTGCCCTCTGGGGCTACCCAGAAAACATAAATGAGGATCAACCTGCACGCCATTTGGCTGTACCACAAATATATAGGCTGACCTGGGCACTAAAGCCCTTTCTGGCACACCATGAGCCTGGACCTCCCGGCCCCACCCAGACAGCTGGCCGCACACTGAGCACATTGGACCCGTCATGGCCTTAGGTCGTCATCTCTTCTTAACCTCGGTTTTCAGGCTTCAGAACCTAGACCTTATCTCCAATCACGGCCCGGGTTTGAAAATGATGCAGAAATCAGAACTCTTTCCCCATGGCAAGAAACCTTGTGGTTGACATGTTGTCCAAGGTTCAGTGTAGTTGAAACTCGTGTGGCCCATGAGGCCCCGTACATGCTTCCAGGCCACATTGGTCACAAACACACATTGTGACCCTCAGCCTGAGCCCAACCTCAGGTAAGGCCTCTCAGTGGCTGGATGGAGAGACAGCATATTGGGCTTGCCATGCCCCTAGGCCCCAATTTTTAACCATAGTTCGGGTTGTCCCTTCACTCTTCCCCAGGGCTCTGCTTTGGAAATCCTCTTTTGGCGGGACACATGAGGTAACAAACCTGAAACGAGTCCTCCCATCCCACAAATTGACGAAAAACAATTGGGATCGGGCCAAATCCACAGAGAGCAAGATTCGTCCATGGCCCATGAGGCCTCCCCAACATTCCATGGCCATCGTTGATACAAAATCCAGAGACAAAAGCCTGAGCATGCGCCTCAGACTCGCTCATTCTTCATATCCTGAAGAGTTCTTCAGATAAGAAACTAAACGGCACTCGAATGCACCCAAAATATATAGTCTAACCTGGGCACTAATGCACTGTCTTTCAACCTGAGCCCGTACCTCGTGACCAACACCCAGACAGCTGACCGCACACTGAGCACATCACCCCCGCCATGGCCTTAAGTCATCATCTCTTCCCTACCTCAGTTTTCAGGCTTCAGAACCTAGACCTTATCTCCAATCACTGCCCAGGGATGACTCTGATGCAGAAATCAGAACTCTTCCTTACCCATGGCAAGAAACCTTGTGGTTGGCATGTTGTCCAACGTTTAGTGTAGGAGAAACCAGCATTCACTCTGAGGCCTCGCCCAATCTTGAGTGCGACGAGGGCATAAACACGCATTTTGACCCTCAGCGTGAGTCCTGTCCTCTAGTAGGTCCTCTCAGTGGCTGTACCATTAGATGTCATAATGGGCTTGACATGTCCCTAGGCCCCAATTTTTAACCAGATTTCTGGTTGTCCACTCGCCCCTCCGTAGGGCTCTACTCTGTAATCCCTCATTTGGTGGGACACCTGAGGTTGAAAAACAAAACAATACAAATCAACAACAACAGAACAACGGACTTCTTCCATCCCATAGAATGACCCCAAACTCTTTGGACGGGGCCAAACCCCCAGAGAGTAAGACTCGTCCATTTCCCATGAAGTCACCCGGAAATTTCACGACCATGAGTGACACGATATCCAGAGAAAAAAACTTGAGCAAGAGCTTCACAATTGCCCTTTTTTCATATTCTGAAGTGTTCTCCTCATGGTCTGTAGATCAGTCCTGCCATACTTATGACCCGAAACATAAGCTGAGTTTGTGTTTTTAGACAAACTGTCCAAACAGGCCTGGCCTACACACCCTATAGGCTCAGGCCCCTGGAGCCAACCAGACGACTGTGCTTGCCCTCTCCAAGGGAATTGTATGTGCCCATTCCAATGGCCACAACGCTACTAATAGGATAAACCTCCAACGTCCCTGAGGCCATCCAAATATTTGGGGCTTCCCAGGACAAACAGGGGCAATCTGGGCCCATCTGAACACCTACCTTCACTCAGACCCGTAGATTGATGTCCCCAGGGGTAAAAAGGAACGAACAGGCCCATAGGCACCTATCGGATCTATTGCTTTGGTTTCCAGGCATCTCTCCTTAGAGATCCTAGAACCCTTAGAACCCTGCTCTTGCGTCTTTCCTTATGGGACATCCTTGAGCTATCCAACAGGTGTCGACTGTCCCACAGGAGTCCTTGTTCATGGACCACCTCACAACTCATATCATGGAAAGCTTCCAAGGTCACATGATGCCCCCAATCTTCATGAAGGCGGATCATGGAAAGAAACTCCAACCTGAGCCAACGGCTGATCTTCACCTTGACTTCAGATGCACGAGATCTTGATTAAGCTCTTCAGAGTGCACCTGCTGTGCCCTCACCCCAAAACCTAAGCATAGCTAGTGTTCTCAGACTTCCGTCCTCACTCTCCTGGACCACACGCCCTCCATTTTGGGATTTCCGATGACACAGTGCTGCACTCTGCCTGCCCTCTAGAAGAAAAACGTTGCCCTATGGGTCTACCCAGAAACCTCAAATGAGGATATACCTGCATGCCACTCAACTGTACACCAATTATATAGTCTGGCCTGTGCACTAATGCCCTGTCTGAGGAAACCTGAGGCCTGAATTCCCAACCGACCCCAGACAGCTTGCCGTACACTGAGAACATCTGACCCGCCATGGCCTTAGGTTGCCATTTCTTTCCAACCTGGTTTTCAGGCTACAGAAACCTAGACCTAATCTCTACTCATTTCCCATGGGTGAACGTGATGCAGAAATCAAAACTCCTTCCCTCTCGCCAGAATCTTATGGTTGGCATCTTATCCAAAATTCAGTGTAGGACCCCTGTAGGGCCTACAGGAGTAGTAGTAGGGACCCTGAGGGTAGTGTAGGGTCCCTGAGGCCCTGCCCATGCTTAAGAGTTGCGTTGGGCACAAACACACATTGGGACCCTCAGTTTGAACCCTGTCCTCAAGTAAAGCCTCTCAGTGGCTGGACCATGAGCCCGCATATGGGGCCTGCCATGCCCCAAGTCACCCAATCTTAACCAGAGGTAGAGACATCTAGTCACCCCTACTCAGGGCTCTGCTCTGGAATCCCTCTTTGGTGAGACATTTGAGGTAAGTAAACACAGAAAGGATTCCTCCCACCCACAGAATGACCCCAATCACTTGGGATCAGGCCATCCCCAGAGAGAAAGACTCCTCCATGGCCCATGAGGCCAGCCCGACATTCCACGGCCACTATTGACACAAAATCCCGAGACATAAGCCTCACCCTTAGGTCATAGCCCAAAAAATCCTCCTGATAGTCTGTAATTCGGGCCTGCCACCGACGTCCCCAAACCATGTTTTCAGACTTCTATCCTGACATCCCTGTCCCACACACCCTCCAGGCTGAGGCCCCTGGAGCCACACCTCAGGACTGTGCCTGCCCTCTCCAAGGAAATTCTTCCCATTCCATTGGGCACAACCCTACAGATTAGGAGAAACCTCCAAAGTCCCAGAGGCCATTCCAATAGTGTAGGCCGCCCAGTACAAAGAGGGGTGATCTGTCACAAGCTGAGCAACCACCTCAACTCACCCGTAGACAGATATCCCAAGAGAAAAAGGTATTAAATTGGACAGGCCCCTAGAACGCAATTGGTTCCATTGCTTTGTTTCTAAGCATCTCTCCTCAGAGGCCTGTTTTCCAATACCAGCATATGGGGGATTCCAGAGAAACCAATCAGAACAAATCTTGTCTCCACATGGGAAACTTATCCTTTGGAGCTATGTAAAAACCTCCAGTTAGGAGAAACCTTCAGGTAACCGGAGCCACCGCCCTATTCCAAGGTCTCCATGGACACAAACCCGCATTATGACCATTCGGCAGGAGAGTACATTTCAACTCAGCCCCGTTGATTACTCCCCCAGAGCCAGAATATCAAACCTGCCTTGTCACTAGGAGACAGTTGGAATGCGAGGAGGGCTGCCCAGGCATCCATCCTTAGAACCCTGCTCTGGAGAATTTCTTTATGGGACGTCTTGAATCCAACCAACCTGTCTTGACTGTCTCGCAGAAAGAATCCTTGTGGTTTGAAGCATCACACAATCCCACTGTGAGAAAACCTCCATTTCCTCATGATGCCCCACACCTTCATAAATGGGCCATCATGGACAGAAACTCCATCCTAAGCCAAAGTCTGATCCGCGCCCTGAATTCAGAAACACGATATCTCGATTCAGCACTTGATAGTGTGCCTGCTGTGCCCTCGCCCCGAAACCTAAGCCTAACTTTTGTTCTCAGACTTCCGTCTTCACAATCCTGGCCACACCCCTCCAGTTTGGCAATTCTGGAGACACAATGCAGCACTCTGCCTGCCCTCCAGAAGAAAAATGTTGCCCTATAGGGCTAACCAGAAACGCCAAATGAGTAACAACCTGCATGCCACTCGACCATACCCCAATTATACAATCTAGCCTGTGCACTAAAGCCCTGTCTGACACAGCCTGAAGGCAGACCTCCAGTCCAACACCCAGACAGCTGGCCGTACACTGAGCATATCAAACCCACAATGGCTTTCGGCCATCATCTCTACCCAACCTCAGTTTTCACCTTCAGAACCTAGACCTTATCTCCACTCACTGCTCAGGAGTGAACGTGATACAAAAATCAGAACTTCTCCTTCGCCATGGCAAGAAACCTTGTGGTTGGCATGTTGTCCAACGTTCATTGTAGGAGAAAGCAGCATGGACTATGAGGCCCCACCTATCCCTGAGGGCTACAATTTGCACAAACACACATTGTGACCCTCAGCGTGAGCCCTATCCTCATGTAAAGCCTCTTAGTGACTGGAACAACAGCCCACATATGGGGCTTGCCAAGCCCCTAGTCCCCCAATCTCAACCAGAGTTAGAGATGTCTAGTCACCCCTACTCAAGGCACTGCTCTGGAATCCCTCTTTGGGGGCACACCTGAGGTAAAAAAATATATATGTATATATAGAAAGGACTCTTCCCATCCACAGAATGATCCCAACCACTTGGGATCAGGCCAAATCACCAGAGAAAGAATTGTCCATGTCCCTTGAGGACACCCCGACCTTCCACGGCCACCGTAGGCACAAAATCCAGAGACAAAAGCCTGAGCAAACGCCACATACTCGCCCTTTGTTCATAGCCCGGAAAATTCTCACGGTTTGTAGATCGAGCCTTCATACATACATCCCGAAACCTAAGCTGAGTTTGTGTTTTCAGACTTCTGTCCCCACAGTCCTGGCCCACACACCATCCAAGCTGGGGCCCCTGGAGCCACACCTGAGGACTGTGGCTTCCTTCTCCAGGGGAATTCTGCCATTTCCATTGGCCACAACCCTATAGATTAGGAGAAACCTCCAAACTCCCCGAGGCCATCCCAATAGTGTTGGCTGCCCAGGACAAGCAGGGATGATCTTTCACAAGTTAAGAAACCACCTCCACTCTGACCCAGAGACAGATATCCCCATAGAATAAGATTGAACTGGACAGGCACTTAGGCCCTAATCAGATCCATTGCTTTTGTTTCCAGGCATCTCTCCTCCTCAGAGGCCTGGTTACCAATACCAGCATATGGGGGATTACTGAGGCACTCATAGAAAAATCTCGTCTCCACATAGGAAATGTACTCTTTGGAGCTCTATAAACACCTCTGTTTAGGAGAATCTTTCAGGGCCCCGGATCAAGCGCCCCATTCCAAGGTCTCCATGGACTTAAACCCACATTATGATCTATCCTCGGTAGAGTCCATGTCAACTCATCCCCCTTGGTTTCTCCCCCAGGGCCTGCAGATCAAACCTGCCTTGTTGCTAGGAGACAACTAGAATGGGAGGCGGGCTGCCCAGGCATCCATCCTTAGAACCCTACTCTGGAGTCGTTCCATATGGGACATCCTAGAGCCATCCAACAGGTCTCAAGTGTCCCACAGAAGGAATCTTTGCAGTCTGGTGCATCTCACAACTCCCATTGTGGGAAAATCTTCATGGCCTCTTGAGACGCTCCACTTTATAAAGGGGCCATCATGGACAGAAACTCCAACCTGAGCAAACGTCTGATATTCGCCCTGGCTTCAGGTGCATGAGATCTTGATTTAGGTCTGCAGAGTGTGCCTTCTGTGCCCTCACCCAAAAAAAACTAAGTCTAGCTTGTGTTCTCAGACTTCCGTCCTCACACTCCTGGCCCAAAAGCCCTACAGTTTGGCAATACTGGGGCCACAATGCAGCACGCTGCCTGCCCTCCAGAAGAAAAAAAAAGTTGCCTTATGGAGCTACCTAGAAACCCGAATGAGGATCAACTGAACGCCACTCTACTGCACTGCACCCCAAATATACAGGCTACACTGTCTAATGCCCTGTCTGACACAGCATGAGCCCACACCTCCAGACCTACGCTCAACAGCTAGCCACACACTGAGTTCATTGTACCCATCAGGTCCTTAGGTCTTCATCTCTTCCAAACCTCGGTTTTCGGGTTTCAGAACCTAGACCTAAACTCCAATCACTGTCCAGGGGTGAACGTGATGCAGAAATCACAACTCTTCCTTCGCCATGGCCGGAAACCTTGTGGTTGGCATATTCTCCAACGTTCAGTGTAGGAGAATCCAGCGTGGCCCATGAGGCCCTTCCCATGCTTGAGGGCCTTGTTGGGCACAAATAGGCATTGTGACCCTCAGCAAGAGCCCTGTCCTCAAGGAAGACCTCTCAGTGTCTGAATCAAGAGCCCTCATATTGGACTTGCCATGCCCCTAGGCCCCCAAACTTAAACAGAGGTGGGGTTATCCAGTTGTCCCTCCCAAGGACTCTGCTCTGGAATCCCTCTTTTATTGGCACACATGAGGTACATAAAATAAAATAAAAAACAGAAAGGACTCCTCCCATCCCACAGAATGTACCCAAAATCTTGGGATTGGGTCAAATCCTCAGAGAAGGAAAGCCGTCCACAACCCATGAGGCCACGCCAGCATTCGACCCACATTGTTGACACAAATCCAGAGACAAAACCTGAGCAAGCACCTCAAACTCACCCTTTTTCATATCCCGAAGTGTTATCACGGTCTGTAGATTGGGCGTGCCATACCTATGTCCCCAATCCTAAGCGGAATTTGTGTTTTCAGACTTCTGTCCCCACAGGACTGACCCACACACCCTCAAGGCTGGGCCCCTAGAGCCAAACTCAGAACTGTGCCTGCCCTCTCCAGGGGATTTCTGTCGATTCCATTGGCCACAACCCTATAGATTAGGAGAAACTCTAAAATCCGAGGCCATTCGCAATATTATAGGCTGCCCAGGACAAAACAGGGGCGATCTGACACAAAGCCGAGCAACTACCTCCCCGCAGATCCATAGACACGTATCCCAAGGAGGAAAGAGATTGAACCGGACAGGCACCTAGGCCCTAATCATATCCATTTCTTTTGTTTCCAGGCATCTCTCCTCAGAGGCCTGGTTTCCAATACCAGCATATGGGAGATTCCTTAGGCACTCATGAAAACAATTCTCTTCTCTACATAGGAAACGTACTCTTTAGAGCTCCATCCAAACCTCCGGTTATGAACATCCCTCAAGGCCCCGGATCAAGCACCCCATTCCAAGGTCTCCATGGACACAAATGCACATTATGACCCATCCTCAACTCACCCATTTCAACACACCCGCCTCGGTTACTCCCCTAGATCCAGCAGATCGAACTTGCCTTGGCGCTCTGAGACACCTGGAATGGGAGGCAGGCTGCCCAGGCATCCATCCTTAGAACCCTGCTCTGGATAGCTTCCTTATGGGATGTCCTGGAGCCATCCAGCAGGTCTCGACTGTCCCACGGAAGGAATCATTGCGGTTTGGAGCATCTCACATTTCCCATCATGGGAAAAACTCCATGGCCTCGTGACACCCTCCCCTTCATGAAGGGGCCGTCATGGACAGAAAACTCCAACCTGAGCCAACATCTGATCCTAGCTCTGTCTTCAGGTACACGGGATCTCGAATCATCTCTGCAGAGGGTTCCTGCCGTCACCTCACCCCGAAATCTAAGTCTGGCTTGTGTTCTCAGAATTTTTTCCTCACACTCCTGGCCCACAAGCCTTCCAGTTTGGGAATTCTGGAGCCACTATGTGGCACTGTGTCTTCCTTCCAGAAGAAAAAACGTTGCCCTCTGGGGCTACCCAGTAACCACAAATGAGTACCAACCTGCACGAAACTCGACTGCACCCCAATGATACAGTCTAGCCTGGGCACTAATTCCCTGTCTGCCACAGCCTGAGCCTGCACCTCCCAACCCACACTCAACAGGTGGCGGAACACTGAGCACATCAGACACACCATGGCCT